>NC_046157.1:77933132-78188132 GCF_011064425.1 Rattus rattus | reverse complement strand
ATGGACCTGAGAAAACGAATTAGATTTCCAATTTTAAACAGTCTTCATAGAGCCCAAGACTTGGGAATAATCACTAATTTTATTCAGGTGGTTTATCCAGTAAAATTGCATTAAAATCTCAAATGTTAAGAAAAACAGCTATTTAGGCATGAGCTGATGGCTGTAACTCTTGCTTTCCATGCAAAGCAGTGAATTTTTAGGTATAAAAATAGATGTGAGTAAGGGACAAAAGTCTGAGTGGCTGAATGCTCAGGGAATGGGTGATGTAGAAAGAAGGAGCAAGAAACAGACACCTGAAAGTCCAGGTCAATTGAAAGAGGAATGGCTAACTAACATAATTACAGACAAATGTTGGAAGTTGTAGCAGACTGTAAAAGACAACTACTACATATGGCTTTAACAGGGGAAAGAAAGACTGAGGTAAGAAAAAGGAAATACAAAATAATTTCAAGTTATTTATCTAAACACTTTAGTTGAAATCAAAAGGATAGCTGATAGTTAACTTTGTCTATTGGCTATTTGCTGGAAAATGGCAGTATGAATGAAAGAACACGGAGTTTCTTTTTTTTCTTTTCTTTTCTTTTCTTTTTTCTTTTTTTATTAACGAGTATTTCTTATATACATTTCGAGTTTTATTCCCTTTCCGGTTTCGGGCAACATCCCCCTACTCCCTCCCCTCCCCTTCTTTATGGGTGTTCCCTCCCTATCCTGCCCCATTGCCACCCCCTCCCCCAACAATCTAGTTCACTGGGGGTTCAGTCTTAGCAGGACCCAGGGCTTCCCCTTCCACTGGTGCTCTTACTAGGATATTCATTGCTACCTATGAGGTCAGAGTCCAGGGTCAGTCCATGTATAGTCTTTAGGTAGTGAGTTTCTATACTGAGACATTTCAGAAGGAATTGTGGAGAACTTGCATGAGGGGGACTGAGAGGAGAGGAAGGGCTGACATTGGGTTATCAAGCAAACAAATACATTTTTAAAAATTAAATACAGAGATTTCTAACAAATAATTACTCTTTTCAAACTGACTAAAATGGTAGTCAGTTACAGACTCAGAAAGTTTGACAGAGTCAACAGCAGTCAGACCTTTGCATCATAGTATCATGCCAGAAAACATTTAGTTTTATAAAGAAAAATTATATGCTGAATAGCATAACTTTAATATAATGAGGTCAATTCACAAACCCGACCAAAATATGAACCTACATTTATGAGTTTGACATATTTCCCTCAGTTACAGGAACAAGTTGAATAAGAAGAGCAAAGGGTGCTACAATCACCCATGCCAATGCTACTTAGCTAGTGAGTCAATTTAAAGACGTTGTATCTTCTAGAAAATGTTAAGAAAACTAGGGCATCGGTCATTAGAATTGTGTGTGCTATTATTTTATTGTTCCATCCATTTCTGGCAACACACTACTTATATATTACCATTCCTATGCCTAGTTGTATTGGTTTTATTTGCCAAAACATTATAATCCACTCTATCTCTTCAAAGAATGCCTCTCATCCTTCAGAAATATTACTTATAAAGATTTATTGACTACCACTTTTACTTCCTCACACACTTGGTAAAGTACAAGCTACTTAGAAAATGTTTGTGGTCTGGTGTGCATTCTACAGGAAACCTTCGCTCAAAACATCCCAATAATCTAAAACATATTTTCATTTCATCCCATGGGTTCCTAACACTCAAGGCACACATTTCACTCAGAAAATTACTCCAGCGTTAAGGTTTTGGTCTTCTAGGGATTTGTTGGCCTTCGTGATACTCAACTGTACAAATTGTCTTATAAACATCCCTCATATTTCAGAATTCATTTTTAAGCTACTGAATTTTAAGTCTATTACTAACTTTACTTGCCATTTCCCATGTTCAAATGTTTAGTTGATACCCTACACACTAAAAAAAATTACCTACCATCTCTAAGTCAAAGATTTCTACATTTTTTATTTCTAAAATAATTGAGATATAATTATGCCATTTCTACCTTCCCTTTCCTCCCTCCATATATATCTCATTCCAGATATCAAATTTGCTCTATCTTAGATTCTTGGCCTCTTTTCCTTTAATTGTTGTTAACACACACACACACACACACACACACACACACACATTCACCAAATTAACAATGCAGTTTGAACATCTTATGTGAGATATGAATTTGTGATGACATTAAGATTTACTAAATGATATTTTAGAAATAAACTTTTTTGAATGAAATAATTAAGCTGCTAAACTTAAAAATTATTTTCTCATAAAAATACACTTTCATAGATTATTAAAATATTATAGAGAAAAAGAGCATATATTATGTAATCAACTGCAATAACATGGATTTACTTTAATCTTTCTGTAAATCTTTGAATCAGTATATGGATTTTTAGTCATTTTACTTTAGCCTTCGTTATTTAAATAAATGGTTTAAAGGGCCTCCTTCCCATGATGTATAAATTCATAAATGACTTAACTATATGACTTAATTAAATTATGAACTAAAATCTGGAAGCATGAATTACATCCCCAAATAGGACTTTAATTCATGGAAAACTCACTATGGGAAAAGTTAAAGGTTACAATTTTAACAACAAATATGTACTGGGCAATTCTTTAAAAAAATTACTATCCTTTTTAGAGAAACCAGTAAAATACACGTGAAATTGCTTGGAGCATATAAAGTAAGTTAACTAATTCTTTCACTGTTCAAAATGGTGCCTCTTTTCAGTGGCTTCATGCAGTTCCACAGGAATGGTAGGCGGAAGTGCAAGCCCGCAGGCCTTATAAGGAAGGAAGTGCAGAAAATGTGTAGCTGGATCATATGTGGATGTCTTTATTATTGACTTTTAATTTTAAACATTATTACAGACAGAGGCAGAATTTGGGATGGGGCTGCTACTCTGGCTTATTTAGGAAAGGATGTTTAAAAGCATGCTCTAAATACCTGTTTTCTAAATCCTAGGACATGTTGTCACTGATTTACACACGTTCATAATGTGGTCTAAGTTTATATCTCCTGGTTACTGCACCTCATCGTTTACTCTTCACTTCCTCATCCCCTGACAAAGCCAGAATGTTAGGTGTAAACCCTGAGTTGGATGTCAGTATTACCTCTCATTCCATTTTACCATCCCATCTCTTCAATGGCATTGCCTGTTTTACATTATTTCGCTTCCTTTAAGCTTGCAAACTGTTTTGTGACTCTGACATTTTCTCATTTAAAAAAGCAATCATCACACCTTTTAATTGACTCCTTTACCTTCTTCTTCCCAGGAATTATTTAAGTAGGTCCTGGCTAATAATATAGCCCCCCGAATTTGGAAATGGTAACGTCACAGGAGGAAGCACGTGCTCCTTCCTGTGTGTGCTGAAGTGAACAGTCCATCACTGCTTCGAATTTATCATCAGAGAAGACTCAGTGTCAGGCTTAGTCACAGAACCACGTGAATGTTTCTTGGAGCCCAAGTAACAGCCAGTTTTAGAACAGCTTCCCAAGTTCGTGATTTCTGGCAGTTTCTTTTCAAATCTCTTTGCCTTTCTCAGGGCAAGAGATCATGTGCCAACTCTCTTAAAGTAGTCTAATGCCAAGAAGCTTTGGATAGGTTTAATGAAGTTACTGCTTCTTTATACTTCTAGGGCCCCTTTTGTGTATAAATTCTCTCAATGCCATGTTCTCTTGGAGGGTCATCTGAGATCGTGACCACCAAATTTCCATCAATAATTGGGGCTGCACCAAAGATCAAAGACCATTTCATTCTTCCATTTGGCCCACTGCCTACAGAGCTCCTTTATTATATCTTCTTTCTCTTACTAGTTTCTTCTCAGAAGTAGTATTAGTGGGTGTAGAAAGGGACTAAGTAAAAGTATCTTTATTTCTGTATTCCTGGCCACTTCCACATTAGATTTGAACAGGATAATAGAAAGACAGGTATAAACACCAGTATTTATTATTCTCATATCTGCATTTATTCTGTAGAAAATCTGCCTTTCATATTATAAAGTATTTCTCACTCAAAAAAAAAAAAAAAGACCAATAAAGCCATCTCAAGTTAGAAGCTGAAGCTATAATGTGCGTTTGTTGAGACTTTTTTGGTAGTTGAAAAACAAGAACTCATCTTTTTTCTGGGTCATTTCTTTAGTGATGCATTCCTATTCCTTGGGTCATACTTCCAGATTCACAGAACTGTTTCATGAAATAGGAAGACAACATGGAAACAGAATGAGATTCTATTAATAAGAAACACATGGATGCACATAACCACATCATGTTTCCTGTTCTTCTTTCATTCATATAGAAATGTGCTCTCTCTCTCTCTCTCTCTCTCTCTCTCCTCTCCTCTCCTCCCTCTCCCCTCCCCCTCCTCCCCTCCCTCCCTCCTCCCTCCCTCCTCTCTCTCTCTCCTCTCTCTCTCTGTGTGATTCTTATATGTCAGTATTATTACTGGTTTTAGTGGGTGTAGAAATGGACTAAGTAAAAATATCTTTATTTCTGTATTCTTAAACACAGATCCTCTACTGGTTTTTCAGTACGATAATGTCTGCCAGTCAAAAACACTCTCATAACACAGTGCCTTCCAGTTACTGCCCTAGATGATTTTTCTCATCTTACACATTTCTCTAAGAAATCTTCAACACTGTGAAGTTCATATCTTCACCAGTCATATCTACTGGCACAAAATACTTACCCAGAGAGCAATAATAAATGACTAATATGTTTACTGTTGCAAATATTTAAAACAAATGTATGACCTGAACTTTTCTAGAGGGTCTTATTGTTATATACTCACTAGTTAATACATTACTAGCTTTTCTGTTATAAAACATGGTCATTTACACACTCAATTTTCTCTGCTTTAAATGAGCCCTCTCCCGTTGTTGCTCTGTGTTGAATGTTTGTTAGCTTGCCCTTGCTCACTAAATTTTCTCTTAACACAATATCTTAACACTGCATCATGTTAAGAGAACAATAATTATAACAATTTCAAAAACCCTTGTGATTACCTGATTAAAAATTAGTTTCCTTGCTAAAAGAGGAACAGTATCCACTACAGAGCTTGCTATTGTCTTCCACACTGATATCACCACTAATTCTCCTACAATGTATTCAATGAAAATGTATTTCTTTACTTTGAAGTAGTATTTGTGGAATTGGTCTGACACAATCAAGAGACAGTACAGTGAACCGCAAGTGTTTGGCTCTTCTATATTACAGCACTGCATTTGTAATTAGGTGTTAATTAAAAGTTCATATGCAGGAGCTGGAAGAAGGGCTTAGTGGTGGAAAGCACTTTGTACATGCTATTTGCAGAGGACCCTGGTTTGGTTTGCAGTACTGATGTGGCTGACCGTCATCTAGGACGCCAGTTCCGGGGCATATCTAACACCATTTTCTGACTTTGGCGTACACCAGGCAAACATGTGACAGTGTACTTATGTACATGCAGGGGAAACACTCAAACACTTAAAACTAATAAGTTTAAACATTCGTTTTGAATATAAAATCAGTTCTGTCATATTCTCCCTTTAGTTTTGAAGTGATAGAATTTACATGTTTATAGCCACTTTCATCTTCAAAGTGTTATAAATTTTAGCTATGAAAGAAAGGCAGTGCCCTTCTCTCCCTTTTCCCCCTTTGTCTCTGCTGCCTCCTTTGCTCTCCCCCAACCCTCACTCACATGGAACTGTTAAAAAAAAAAGGCACCTTAGGTATTAAGTCAAATCAATAGAATTAATTCTCTTGAATCTCTCTGCTATTGACACATCACCAAAGAACAGTGGAGAACATAACTATCACCATCTATTAGGTTCTCACATCGATTTTATATTTAAAAACAAGCATATAATTTTAGCCTTTAAGATATAACACTAGTCTTTACAGACAGCCTTAATGTTTTCCACTTATAACTAT
Source organism: Rattus rattus (assembly GCF_011064425.1). Taxonomy (NCBI): domain Eukaryota; kingdom Metazoa; phylum Chordata; class Mammalia; order Rodentia; family Muridae; genus Rattus; species Rattus rattus. The sequence continues at coordinate 78,182,226 of NC_046157.1, read as the reverse complement.
CTCACTATTTATTAATAATTATTTCAATTACTCTTCCTGTTTTTCATTCATAATAAAAGATGGTTTGCCTTATACAATAAAGTCAAATCTTTAATTATATTTTTATGATTTTTCTAATAATTTTAAATAAGATAATGTTACATTGCAACTTCAACTTTCAAAGTATAGGCTTCACTCAGTAATTAAATAAATTTCTTGTCAGATATTCCAGTTAGCTTTTGTCAACTTGGCACAAACTAGGGTTCCATGGGAAGAAGGGATCTCAAATGGAAGAAATTCCTCCATCATACCAGCCTGTGGGCATATCTTGATTAATGATCAATACTGAAGAATCTAGCCCATCATAGGAGGGCCATTCCTGGGCAGATGGTTCTGGGTTCTTGCTTTTACACCTGCCCAGACTTTCCTTCAATTATCAGAGAATGTAAACCAAACAAACCATTTCCTGAACAACTTGCTTTGTTTTTCCCTTGGTCTTTAATCACGTCAAGTGATGGTAAAATAGGATATCAAGTGATAGTAGGAACACTGAATTTTGTCTCTTAGATTTGACGCCATATGATACTGACTCCAGGAATAGAAGTCGATTGGCTTTTTCATTGTGTCTGAGTTAGGATTCAGGGCTTTTGGGAACTGCTACTCAGTGTTTGCACTCCTACAGGCCCATACATGTGCCGGCCCTCTGCTTGCTGCCACAGGCTCTGTGAATTATATGTCGGTCTTGGTATGTTTAGAAGGTCTTGCTACCTTGAAGTCCTCCATCCTCTCTGACTCTTAACAATTTCCCTGCCTCCTCTTCCACAGGGTTTTCTGAACCATAAAAGTGGGGAATTGTGGAGACATTCAACTTAGGACCAAGCATTCCAAGTTTTCTCACCCTCTTCAGCTTTTTAAAATACAAATTTGGGGGTTGGGGATTTAGCTAAGTGGTAGAGCACTTGTCTAGCAAGCGTAAGGCCCTGGGTTCGGTCCTCAGCTCCGAAAAAGAAAAAAAAAAAAAAAAGAAAAGAAAAAAAGAGCACTTAAAATACAGATTTGTCTTTTAACAAAATGGAGATAAAAGTATATTCCTTAACACTTTCCATGTTCATTTGAGAGAACACAAAAGGATTTTCAAAAAAGAAGACAATATTCCTATTTTAATGACTGTTTCTACAAGGTTGACTTCTTATGATCCAATCTATGTGAATTTCACTGATTTTCAGAATCTGTTTTGACATTTGTGCACTGTCATCTGACTCAGGATGAAGTCTGGAATTCAGCATCCATTGTGTCCTTTCTCTAGCTGAAAATAACCAGAAAAGATAAACACATTTTTGCATAAAATATTTTGGCACCAAAATGTTCTGAGTTAGTGAGCAAAGATTGTGCTTATTTTAACATTTTGGTCATGTCTGTCCAGTGTTCCAGAATATCATAGCTGTCAATTGGAATGCCATCTTTCTTCAGAGATTGCTCTAGAACATTGAACCCTATCTTTAAAATGATCAAGAGATCATTTCATATTAATCTTACTTGCTTAACTAGGATATAATATAAATATATATTAAACACATATATTCTCATTAGTGATCACCTTTAGTAAATATTTATTATTTCTTCAACTTTCTATTGTAATTATGATTTACTATTAAATTACAGAATTTATTAGTCAAAAATATTCATTTTAAATCCACTTAATACATAATAAATATTTGGTGCTCATTCTAAATGTCTGTATAAATTTTCCTAAGAGATATCCTATGTATCTAGCTTCTCCACAAATAACTTCATGCAAATAAATTGATTTTTAATCAAATTTTCACATTTCTATATTCATGTGATCTGTCTTCAAAGGGTTAGTCAGGTTTTTAGACAAGGTCAACAAAGGTCAGTTTGTGGTTGTAGCAAATTTCCTAAATGACTGGACCATTAATAAGAATGACAATGGTAATCATAGTTTTTCCTTAAACAGCATGTTAAACACTTTATATTATTTTCTTCCTGTGAAACTCAGCCTGACCATATGAAACAGTACTAGTGTTCTTTTAAATGAGAAGGCAAGACATGTGAAATATTAACCAGTGGAAAGATGATCCACCAAATCTTCATATCTACCCCATGGAAAAATGTAAACATAATCCTATGAATGGCAAATGATGCTTAAAGTATGATTTAGAGTTTGAGAAGAAAACGTTATGCTGAGTTATTGGGATATGTTTAGTCCCATTACAAAGCACCTCAGAGGAGGTGATCTGAGCAAGAGTCTGTGACCACAGAAGTCTGAGAAGAAAATGATTGAAAGACGTTGTGCTGCTGGCTCCGAAGATACAGGAAGGGGACAGGAGCCAATGAATTTAAGAACCGAAAAAGGCAAGGAATTAGACTTCCCAATAACAATTCGAGATGATAGATCCCCGATGATTCATTTCAGAATTTAGGTTTCCAGAACAACCAGGGAATTGATTTATTTAAGCCCATAATTGTAGTAACTTGTTACAGCGCATTAGGAAACTAAGGTAGAGACTGGAGGTTGGTAAGTACTGAAGTAATGGCTTTGACAATTCTGCATTTGGCTTCAGTCATATTTCTTCACATTGACTTATCTATCCCATCCTAATAAAACAAAGGATAGAGAAAATCATGTAACATTTCAGATAATTTTATCATTTTAGAATCATATATGGAGTAATCTGCCTTCAGAGGTGCCTCTAAGCAATCATCCTGCTTTCTGAAATGCCTTTCTTTGAGTGTACTCCATGGTTACCAGACTATAAGATAGAATTCTACCCTTCAGTGCCCTCACTATTCACAAACCATATTAACAGTGCTCAGCTTATATGTGACCTCTCTGGGGTATGTGGCCTGGCTTGTTTTCTCTCCCCAGCTTGCACCATCTGTATACTCCCTTTGCTGTCTGTAGTGCTTGCCTTGTGTTACTGTTCTTCTTTATATCCACCCCCATCTCTGTGTTACATTGTGAGTTGCCTGAATGTGTGGGTATTATTTGTTTCTCTTTTTATAACCACAAGTTCCTAGCCTGGTATATGGCTCCAGGTAGGTGATCAGGAGAAATATGTCGGGTTGAACTATTACTGCTCAGAATTGTGTCTTTATAAGGCAGCTTTTGCCCATTTAATAACTTCTAGTTTTGCCACAAGGCTTTAATAAATATGGTGCAAGCCCCAAAAATGCACTTTCGGGTCAAATATATTGAGTTCAATCCTCTTCTCCACAAATATTGCTGAAATGAGCCTGGATTGAATCCCAGGTTCTGTCAAAGGGATTTTATAGGCAGCTCCTGGCTTTGGCTAAGGCCTTTATCCCAGAGACTCCAAGGCCATTACAGCTGCAAATGCTTCAAATCACAACAGAAAAAAGAGGTTATATTACCAAATTATGTGAACTTTTTTCAAACCCAACACATCAGTCATTTTACTTAAAACTATAAAATCTCTGAATAGTACATCCCATTTATAAAGTAAAGAAAAATATATTTTATTTCTTCCTACCTAACACGAAAAAATATAACTTATGTGTTTAAAATAGTATTACATTATTATGTTCGAAAGTGGAAATGGATTATTATCAAATAACGTTTCCCTTAGCTGTTACAGGTGACTCCTTGGCTCTTTTCAATTCTGAGCGAGACTGTGTTAAATATTCATGTTATTTTCACCGAGAGAAGCTTGATGCCCTGGATTAGTAATAATACTTCACCTATTTATTTTATGCCTTAATGTATATGTCTCATACGCTGTTGTAATGGCTGCTGAAAAGGACTTTAAAATATAATTTCATCATGAAATATTCAAAAGAATTTTCAAAAAGCAGTAAGTGTAATTTCTATATTGATACAAAACTCATATTTAGTATTTGCGTATATATACATACCTGATCAATGTCTGAGCCAATGAAAAATTTTCCACAGTCAAATCAGAATTTCAAAAATGTAAAGGTATTACAGAGGAAATGTTCTAAATTTTGAAAATTCCCATGAAAAATTGGTTTTGTACCTTATGTCCTTAAAAAAATAAATTACTATTAATCATTATGCTATGGTTCATTGTCTGATATCAACGTTTACCCTTTCTATGGTGGCCAACAGATTCTTAGCTAATCTTTTGCATTCAAAATCAGTCTTGGATAATTTGTGGGAGGATATTTTAAGAAACCAGAGGGGCAAAGCTTTTTCTCTTAAAATGGCATTTTAAGATAGCTTTTTGTTCTGTAGGTTGTGTGGTTCAAGCTGCACATGCTGCCTCAGATGGATGCCAGCCACCAATTAGAGACCCTTTTTGTACTCATTTTTAACATGTCTGAAGATATATCCCTTTTAGCGATTTAGAGGAGAGAAAATGAGGATTAAAAATATACTGAAAATGTATATGTTATTGGTCAGCATATTTCACATGAGCCTTCACTCTCAAAATGTTCTGTTGTTACTGCTTTGTGCAGAAAAATTAAGATTTAACTGTTTTTCAGTTATCCTTTAAGTGCCTAACAAAGCAAGAACCATCATCTTCCTCACCTTTTATGAAATGTATGAGCCAGCAGTGCGACCTGCTATTTCTAATATGTAATATGCATGTTGCAGATAAAACCCATCATTATTCCTTACTGATATCTGTAAAGGGAAAAACATAGGCTAACATTCCCATTCTCAATCTCATTAAAATAATTCACATAAGTTAAGTCTCCCCATGTCAGTCTTGACTGACAAAGAGATTCATATTTGAATAAAATAATATTGCCAAGCATAGTTTTGAATAACATTGAAATTATGACTTGGATGCATTGCAGAATTGTGGTAGTAGTTTCAGATGCAGGCAGACAGAAGAAGCATTACAAAAATACACACAAAATATGCCAAACAGCTAGAGAACATCAATGAAGGATGAAAATTCAGTAAAAAGCTTCGATTACCTGCAACATAGGCACAGCCTCATTTCTCCATTTGAAAATAAAACTTCCATGCAATAAAATACATCTCCACTACATTACTTTTTATTGGAATGATATATGTACATAATGTTTCTAGTTTCCTAATAACAATAAACTACTCAGGCTAATTGTAGTGTTGCACAAAGGTGCTCAATCAAATTTGTCTTCAATTTTTAGTTGCCTCTCAAATTAATTATTCATAAAGTATTTTCATTAACTATTTCCAGCACGTAGTGGTATTACAATTCATAAGGAGCACAGTAGATAATACTGTCATCTTTACAAGAGCTACAACAATTTAAAAAACAAGCCCATGACTGTGGGATGATGTCACAGGTGAGTCAGGTACAAGATAGAATGAGGCCTGTCATTGGACAACAAGGAAGGATGGGCAGGAGAAAAGTTGGAAGGAAGAGGAGAAGGCGGAAAACAGAAAAGGGGAGGAGACAGCAGAGCGCCACAGCAGGGAGAGACAACATGGAGGCTGACCTTCAGATCCCACGCTCTACCTGTACAGGTCGTTATGACTGTTCTTAAGGGATGGATGTGTACAGGGCTTTGTATGTTTAGGTGGGCAATTATATCTTATCAATCAGATCAGAGGTTATTGTGTTGTGTGTTCTTTCATGTGCAGATTTAAGAGAGTGTGCAGTGGCTGGTCTGGGCCACCATGGACTTGGGATGTGTGTTTCTGGCATGGAAACCTGCCTTGGGAATTAGATAGGTAGAGAGATTGCTGCCAGGCTCAGAGAGAGGCCTTCAGCAGTGTGATATGGGATGGAGCAGAGCAGGTGAGACGCTTTACTGACTGAGATTGTTATCTAGCAAATATCTTAGGGCACTGTGGTATAGATCTAGTGGGGATAAAAGATACCCCGTTATTTTTTATATTTTTATAGCAACACATGGCTATGCCTCTGAGGGATTATAAGGATCCAGTTTATCTGTGAGTGGCACCGTTCTATGGCCTTTGACCTTGAACTGGATGCAAAGAGAAAGTGAACTGAGCTTCCTTATTTATCTCTCTGCTTCCTGACCATCAACAAAGTGTGGCCAACTTCCGCAGGATCTTGTTTCCATGGCTGCCCTGCCCTGATGAGCTATAACCAAATAAATACTTCCTGCCTTGCATTGTACCTGTCAATTGTTTTTTCTCAGCAACAAGTCAAGAAACTAATAAAGGGAGGGATGAAAAGACCCGATTCAATAAAGCATTTCTTATGAAATCTCACTGACTCAATTCATGCTACATAAATTAAAAATTAATAAATAAATCATCTTTGAGGTTGAACCAACCCTCGTACACAGACTTCCGTGAACCAGGCCCCGTGTCCTGAAGCCAACAGGACATCTTCAGTTTCATGAAGTAGGCAACATGGCATTCTTTCCATCCTCCTACCCTGAGGATTTGTTCAATGTAGAAAATAGCATTCTCCTTTTACTTACTTAAGAAATACTTGTTAAATTATTTGTTCTAATAAAAGTTTAGTTGGAGACACAGAATACTAATTTATCACACAGAATGCAATTTTCAATATATTCATCTAGTTCCTAGAGTAATTACAACTGCAAACTCTGGTATCATTTTATTTATTTTACTATAAACATTATGTGCTGAGCATGCAATCCAGGCAAAGGGATTTGTGTGGTCTGAAGGATATTTCACTCAGGCTGTGGCAGGGTCTGTAACAGTATCATTGCTTTCCTACAGAGTATAACTTTACAATGGTTCACATGCTAATACCCATCCCCACATAATGGCCAGATCTCCTTCAAAAATAATATAAAAATACTTATTTATTCTTCACCTTTTATTTTCCCCAAATTCCATACTAAATGCTATGTTCCTGAATGAGCACATTTTAAAAATAAGTTGAAATTAGTCAAACCACAAGTTTCTTGATTTACAACAAAGTTATAAACCAGCTCATTGAGTGAGCTACTCCTATACATTATTAAGAACTACACAAATAAAGTCTTACTCGTTTAGTTAAGACTCTGAGAGCATGTTTTTTAGGGTCTTCTGAGACTGTCCTGGTCATCATGATAGGAAAAAAAATGTAGAGGTTTTAGGTCATTTTCTATGGTCTACACTGTGGAAATACTTTGTTAGGGAATCCTCCCTATCCCTTCCTTTCTCCTTCCTCATTGTATGTGTATTCTCTCTTTCTCTCTCTGTCTCTGTCTCTGTCTCTGTCTCTGCCTCTCTCTGTCTCTCTGTCTCTCTCTGTCTCTGTCTCTCTGTCTGTCTGTCTCTCTCTCTCTCACACACTCATTATTTGTATGTTTGTTTGTTTGTTTTTTATAATGAGACAATACAACAAAACTGAAATTCTTCACAGGAAGAATTCAATGGAAGTTTAAGGAAAATTGAATTTTGGATATCTACTGAGCTAATTTTTGTAATCCTGTCTTAACTTGTTCATATGTCTTCCAGGACTTAAAAAAACAACATAAGTAGTAAAAGGGACAAATTGTAAAATGCAACATCAAAATGGACCTATAGAGAGTTTGGATTTCTTGACGGAAAACTGAGTATATGTATAAATTCAGTGAACTCTCAATTGGCAGAATATTGCACTTTAGGTCACATGTTAAGAAAATAAATACTGCATCCAAAATGGCAACAAGAAAAGTTGAGACAGAAACATTTTTCAAAAGAGTTTAGTGAGTCCTAATCATCAAAACAAAATCTTCAACCTATCTTTAAGCTTCAATTAAATATGAATGTTTAATGTGTGTTCTACTAAAATACTTGTGTGAAATTGTACTCTGCATTTAGCCTTTTTACAAAGTCAGATTTGCAATCAAGAAAACAATTTTCCAAAATGTATGTTGGGAAACTATAAAGTTTAACTTGACAATTCTGTAAAATTTATGTATAGCAGGAATATTGATTATATATGTTCTTGTTAAGATAAGCATTTATTGTCTACCTTCCAATACATTGTTTCTGAGAGAATCACAAATGAAACAAATGTACAAATCCCAAGTTTTTTCATTTAAGAGTCTCGCAGTCCGGCAGGGTAAAAGGGGAGGGCCTGAAGCTTAAGTCACTGAGACAGATTATAGTTTCTAACAGTGCTTTTTAATTTTTTCACGTGCTTATTAGGTTTTAATAAAAAGTAGAACAGATTGTATAATGAAAAAAGTAATGGAAAATCAAATTATCCTTGCAGTTAGCCCTGGACTCTTCTTACATGCAAGAGAACCCAGCAGACTTGTCACCTGAGCAGACTGCCATTTCCCAAGAACACTTTGTTAACAGGAATGTACCTTGTGCCTCTGGATTGCCTGTGCCTTTGTTTATTTCAATTTCCAAGCTCCCTCCTCAACTCACACCCAAAGCTCCAACTCTAAATTAAAGCTACACATCAAACCACCTGAAACAATTTTCCTTGCAATTCCAGTACTTAGTTCTATTGTGTTCAAAGCCTTTATCACTGAGAGAAGCATTTTATTACTTTTATTCTTTTTGTAACCACCTTAACAGCAGCTATGTTCCAGTTGATTTGGTGAGATGAGTGCCATTTACACTTCGGTTTGCACCTTTCTGAAAATGCACAGAAGGGAATAAATCGACACTTTTCCAGAATGATTGTGCATAAGGAAGTCTGGGGCTGTTAAGGGAGGTGTTAGACACGTACGGGAACATATTAGTTACAATCACACCTACAATTCAGTGACTTCCAAAGTGACAGAGCTAATGTGTACGGGAAGCTGGGAAAGCTGGCGAGGAATAATTATGTTTGATTTTCTTCTCATTAATTATAAATGGCCAAAACATTCAAACTTATGTTATTGAGGCATTAGATTGTAAATCTTTAGGAAAAATAAATTCAAGAAACATGCAATTCTATATTAAGTACATTCGAGTTGTTCTTTTGTATGAAGTCTCATTTGAATTAGTTCTTGACATTAAAATAGAAATGATAGTTTATATGTTAGCAGAGTACATGAGCTATTTTCAAGAGTTATGTAAGATTCTTCAGCCACCATAATGCTTTCCCATTGTTTTCTTACAATGATTTTGCAATAAAGTCATCAAAATATAGTATAAACACTAACGAATATGAATGGCTACCTGCTACTCAGGCATGTGAAGCAGAGCACCACAAGAGAAAAAAAGAATGAAAAGGCAAAGACTGGGACCAGCCTGGCCAGAGCCTAGGAATGAGAAGTCTGAATTTGAAAGATATTTGTTTTGGAGATAGGAAGATTTGACCATACCATTTACTATTTATGTCATCATAGATCATTGTCAGAACCATCATTTCTCAACTAGTGAAAACAATACCTTCTATGAGGTTGTCATAAAGAACCAAAATGAAGAAGTAAGGAGGTGGAGCATAGGTAAGGGAACAATCAGGAATGTGTGTCATAGAAGAAAGGTGTGATTAATAAGATTATCATGGCCCACACTTTTCCTATATTGAATCATATGAATTTTAAAGTTCCATTAAAATATATGAGGTTTCATTACTCATAAAATTTTGAGGAAGTTGAGGAAGTTTGCAATGCTATAGAAAGAACAACAGTATCAACCAACCAGATCTCCCAGAGCTTCCAGGGACTAAACCACCAACCAAAGAGTACACATGGACAGACCCATGGTTCCAGTCGCATATGTAGTAGAGAATGGCTTTGTCTGGCGTCAATGGGAGGAAAAGCCCTTGGTCCTGTCAAAGCTCATTGCTCCAGTGTAGGGGAATGTCAGGATGGGGAGGCTGGAGGGAGTGGGTGGGCGGGTGGATGGGAGAGCACCTCATGGAGTCAGAGGGTGGGGGGTTGGGATAGGGGGTTTCTGGAGGGGAAAACATGAAGGGAGATAATATTTGAAATGTACATAAAAAAATCCAACAAAAATGAAAAACAATTCAATAAAACTAAAAGGAAAAAAAGAGAAAAACTGAAATCTACAAACATGGTTTTAGTAATTTTTATGTGTAACACTTGAAATTTTTTCTTGAGTAGTGGCTAAAAATATGGAGCTCCTAGAGACACAATATAGTTTGACAATTATAAATCTAACATAAAATGTTGTCATATGTAGGTTAAAATTAATCTCAAACCTTAAAATCATTTCTGAACATTAAAGGCAGACGATGATAGTGGGTGACTCCATGGAGCCAGTGATAGGAAAAGCGCATGTCCTGTGAAGTAATATTCATAAAAGTAATTGTCAATTTGCAGCTTGTAATTAGCACAAATATCTGAATAAAACATAAAGTTATCCAATTATCATAATTATAGAATTTCCAAAGCAACTTAGCAAATCCTATGGATTTCTTTGGGTTTCTATAAATAGGAGTTTTAAAACTGAGAGGAAATAATCACGTGACCAAGGTTTGAATTGGATTGCAAACTAAGTGGCAAGGAAAACTACATTGAAATTAAGGACTATGGCAATAGCAATTCAGATTCTCTTAGATAAAAAACTACCATGGCATGCCACCTGTGTGACTTCCACTGAAAACAAGAAGAGATTCAAATGTAGAAAGAACTGTAACTGGGACAGGAAAGGAGTAAGCACGGTGTTAATAGCCTTCAAGCAATGGTCAGCAAACAGTCAAAGAAAGAATGAATTAATTAGTTTTGAAAAAGCCAATTTTGAAAGCATCCCTTTGGGAAAAAAGGAGAAGAAACTGCCAAATTTTAAAATTCCTTGCTAGGGGATTTTTAGCTGTACAGCAAACTTTAACAAATGAGACATCTTCATTTGGTGGTGAAAAGAAAAAAAGAAATGTTCTCACAAGGACTTTGGAGGGCTCTGACAAAAATTATATTTTCGTGATCTAGTTTTAAACGGATAGAGACATGCAGATTAGTTTCTTAAGGAAGAGGCTATTTGAGAAACAAGGGTAAGTTCCTGGGCTAAAGAAAGCTTGGCACTGGACAGCCTAAAGCCTTTGGAAACAGCCCTCAACTATTTGATGAACCTAAATGGCAGCCAATTCCCAGAAAACACTGAGTAAAAGATGGTTACACATATGTAAACTAAATCTCCTAGTGGATTTACAATCCCTAGGATATTAACTATGGGGTATGAAAAGGGAAATAGTGGTCAGAAGAAAGATAAATAGGTCTACAATCTTTCCTGTACTCAATTCCTAATTTAATCTGTCCATCATGTAATAAAGAGTGTGTGTGTATATGTGTTTGTGTGTGTGTGTGTGTGTGTATGAGAGTGTGTGTGTGTGTGAGAGAGTATGTGTGTGTGTGACTGTGTGTGTGACTCTGTGTGTGTGTGCGCGCATGTGCAAATCTCCCTGAGGTTCAAATTATTGGATCCTTGTTGCACTGTGGATAGAATACCTACATGCATGCCTGACATCGCTCCTGGCCTCATGCCTGTGTTAGTTATTTGTTCAGAAAATGATACACTTACCTTTGTTATTCATTGATACACATTCAGTAGTCAACTCTAGTATCCATAATCTTCCCTAAAGTATAGGTCACTCAAACTCTTACAAAGTCTGTCTGTGGATTCCTCCCTTTCTTCTCTTGATAAATGTAAGAAGTAAGTAAAAGAGATAATCAAGTATTCAAAAAGATTCAGACTTTCTCTGTGCCCTGCGAGGATATTGATTTCTCAACAGCAGCTACGCCGTGAGAACCTATGTTTCCCAAATTTTCTTGCATATGGATAGACTGTCATCAAGTAGATGCGGCATTTGTCATCCTGTAAATGTTACTATTTTAGTGCTTTTGAGCATTTTCCTCCATTGTGTTGTAAATAACACAGTCTGGTGAGGCCTTGTAGAAGGGTACAGCCACACGATGAAAGGGGATGAGCTGCCTTTTCAGAAGAAGAAAAAGAAAAGAAAAAAGAAAAAAGATTTTTTTCCAACCAGAACTATCCACATGCAATTGTTTCATGGGGAAAATTAACTTGAATTTTGTTAAGACATTGCAGTTTGAGGATTTATTTGTTGCAGTGGCCAGAATTCCTCTTACTCAGCATAAACAGAAGCAGTAGGTAACTTGATAATTACTACCAGAATGTATGAATAATTGAATAGGTTAGTGAGTGAATGTGCCTACTTTTTCACTGCATTGTCCCCTGTTTAGAAGAAATATCCACCTGAAAACTTTTTAATCTTTAACTTTGATGATAAAACACATGTCATCTGTGAAGGAGGCAGAACGGTCATCAAGTGCTATCATTAAAAGTGTTAACTAGTTTAAAATTTTTCTTTAGGGCTCTCCTTTTGCTTTATATTCATTCTAGCACCCAAGCTCTACTCTGCCATGATATCCTCCTACTGCAGGGATTGTTTGCTGAGCATCCATTCCAAGGTCCTTTGCATTGTTGCGAGCATAGTACATGTTTTTACTCATTTGATCTCACAGTTCTACAAGATACACAATATATAATAGAATTGAAACACCAAAAACGTTGAACAACCCCAGGAATTGTGCTCCAGACTTTATTTGGCCTACTATGTCCTAGCTAAATTGAATTTGCACTACAATTCAATTAAGGTTGAGCCTAGAAAAGAGTGGCCCTAAATGACAGAGACAGGGAGACAACACGCAGTGGACAGCGCAGTCCTGTCTAGGGAAGCAACATGAGCCAAGGAGTCAAAAATGAACTTTTACTGAATAATATATTAGATGTTTATCAGAGAATGACAGAGGAATTTTAAAAGGCATCAACCTTGTGTCTAATCAGAGAATAGTGTATTATGCCAGCTGGCAGGACCCTATGGATTCCATCTATTTAAATGACTTTCTAAGGGAGGTAGGTATGCATCATTGTGCCCTGGAACTCCTGGAAATAGAAGCTCCCTGTGGTCACATTCATCTCTTTGGAGGGTCCCTTTAAGTAGAAACAACTAAAACAATAAATAAGTAGGACAATGGAAATGGTACCAACAAAGTTATGTCTGCTTCTTCAATACTGAATGTTTTTGCTCCTTTTAAGATTGAGTGGGATGCATTAGTTGGGAAACATTGTTCTCCAGAGCTCTAACCAAATACAAATGCAACTCAGGTGGCTTCCTCTCCTGAGGCTCAAATCAAGTCAAGGAAAGAGGATGGAGGCCAGCAGGTCTTGTGGTTTCCATTGTTTCATTTGGCTACAGTTACAGCCCTTGGCTTGTTCTATACACTTATAGAAAAGCAAACCTCAAAGGTTTGGCTAGAACCTTATGAGTTGTTTGTGAAATTCCCAAAGACAGAAAAATAAACCACAGAACACTGGGTGAAAAAATGTCACACTGTGCTTTTAATGGGAATTCTCACTAACTGTCCTCCAAGTGTGCCATTACCACCCCAAAGACTGCTTCATAGTTTGCATTTTTTTAACAATTAGCCTATTTATTTTTCCTCTGGTGAAAACTCAAGAGCAGAGGGATAAAAATTAAAACCTAAAACAAGTCTGGAATGGTAGGAAATATCACTGAATAGCTTGCAGGTCAAGACCTGAGGATTTTTGCCCAGAGTTTGCCACTGTGAATATATTTAAACTTTAATAGCTCACACAATCTCATTTCATATATACAGAGATTTTTTATTAATTTAAGATAATCAGAGTTCAGTAGATTCTTTCACTTGCTATGTATCCTCCCCCAAAATTCCATCATTTGTAGAAATTTAGTAATTCTTCTCCCATTCAAAAAAATCTTTGTTTTCATCCTCGATGTAGCAACTCACTATGTTTCCATGGTGTAGGTCTTTAGATACATATTAAAGATATCCATGACTATTCAAGATAGTAAGAGACATTCTAGTGGGAATGTTGTATCTGGGAACATTTACATCAGTGATAAATTAAACAAACAACAGATGCTGAAGCAAACAGAGTTAGGCAACTGCAGGAAGCCTTCATGTTTTCCAATAAATTTTTTGGAGCAACGTAACAAATGTGTTATACATTGTCTTCAAAACCCATAGAAACCTTTCATTCTTGAGAGGATATCTAATACACATCAGTGGTCTAGACCCATAGACACATCAACTAAGTAACTGAGATGAAAAAGTTCAGGTTAGCTTTTTCTCAGTTTCTGGTTCTTAGGTACTTTTGGTTCTTGCTGCTTGCACATCCTTAGGAGCAAAACACATCCCATCAACAAAATAGATTTCTATGATGGTCCGCAGAATGCTTGCTTGTTAAAAGTACTGAGCACCATTTTGAGAAAAAGAACAGAGAAGATTCCTATCCCAGAAAATCCTCTGTGTTGTGCATAAACTCTTGATCATAGTTCGTAGTAGTTGAGTTCTCTGTTATCATTGTCTATTTTCATTGTTACTATGAAGCATAAGAGTAGTCATTATTTTAATGCTCTAAATAATTGCTTTCAGGCAATGTTTCACATGAACAAAAGTGCTTTCTTTGCCTCTATTTTCAGGTTTTGGACTCCTTCTAACAGTAACTATCCTATCAGCAAATTCAGATTTAAAGCAAGCAAGCAGGAAAGAAAGAAAGAAAGAAAGAAAGAAAGAAAGAAAGAAAGAAAGAAAGAAAGAAAGAAAGAAAGAGAGAGAGAGAAAGAAGGAAAGAGAGAAAGAAGGAAAGAAAGAAAGAACAAAAACTGCTCTAATATTTCAGTGTACAAGTTCAATACAAAGTAATCAAATTGGTAGGAAAAGGAGAGAGAGAGAGAGAGAGAGAGAGAGAGAGAGAGAGAGAGAGAGAAATAGTTGTAACAAATGAGAGGATTGCATAAAGACACCACTATGGAAGGAGACAGGAGAGACGCACTACAACCCATAAGTTCTGAAATATAGGAGACTTTCTCCAAGTAAGCATGAGGTAACCAGAGCCACTCAAGAGCTCTGTAGTTGTGATAGAGCCAATGAAGTGGGGCTTGTACAGTGAGGTGCTGCAGTGATGGGAAGGATAAGCCATTTGCAAGAAAGGACCACACAAAGCATCGAGGAGAGCAGGAGAAGAAAAAGGAGGGGGTAAAGAGACAAGGGGATGCAGACATAGTGAAGACAACAGGAAATAATGGTAAGAACATGTTGATGCTCTTACTTTTCCTCACCACTTTCTGCTAACCAGAAGGCAGTTGGCAGGAAGCGAAGGGAAATTACAGCATCAGTTACTGATGGAAAAGGGACCTGATAAAACAAGATGATGAGATAAGATAAATTTTTTGTTTTGTTTACATTGATGGTAATAGGCTCTGGATGTCATCCTTTAAACCATTTTTACTGGACACAGCTTTCATGCCTGCACTCATTGACCACCCACATTTTCTTCAAATCTCTTCCACTATAATTATCACCACAAAGCATGTTTGTAAAAAGCTTTTCTTATGGAATCTGTTAGAGTTAGTTTACAGCGACAGTGTTACGTTGTTGTTGTCTTGTTGTTTTTGTTAGTTCTGTGCTACATAAACTTTATCAAACATGACCAATTTCTCCAGAATTGTCACTTTAGTTTGTACTACACAAAAAGTAAAATATTTTGAATCATTTTATGAAATAATTATTAGTGATCAATTTGAAAGTTATTTTTCTTAGTATAAGCTGTGAAGAATGAATCCATCACTATTTTAACTGGATAGCTCCATTTGTTTGGCAGAGTTTCTTCAAATGTGTTAACCATCATCTTGGTCCTTCATATTGTCTACTAACACTAATTATTTTTCTAAGTTTTTCATTGTCTTTTGATTTTGATGTTGAATAGCTAATAAATTCTCGGTAATAGCAAATAGTTGGTTCATCTCAAGCAAGCATCTTGTATTATGACATTCATGGAATGTTTGCATCTGCTGTT
Source organism: Rattus rattus (assembly GCF_011064425.1). Classification (NCBI taxonomy): domain Eukaryota; kingdom Metazoa; phylum Chordata; class Mammalia; order Rodentia; family Muridae; genus Rattus; species Rattus rattus. Next base: position 78,166,574 of record NC_046157.1, on the reverse strand, counting down.
CACTAGTATAGCAATCATTTTCCTTCCATGGTTTGTGTTACAGCATTCCCCCAAAGGAAATTTTGTTAATACTATGCAAACCCTACTTTTTCCATGTATTTTCCTTGATGTGAAACTGTCCATGAGATTAACCCTCATGGTAGAAGTATGTGGTAAAATAAAGCTCTGTATATCACAGAGGACCACAGATATAGAGAAAAAGGAGAAGACAACAAGCATCTTCCCAGTACACGCCACAGGATAGTTCTTCTAGCTAGACCTCAACTTTTCACCAGTTCCCGACTACCATAGCATATTAAGAACCAATCAAGAGATTAAACAAATGACTACATCATGGGCTGCAGAATATAGTCTCTTTCTGAATGCCCATGATGTGTCGTGATAAAGTACATGTGACAAAACAACTTATGAAAAGGTGGTTATTTTACCTGACAGTTCAAGGCTACATGTCTTCTGTCACTGAAGGAAAATCACAACAGCAGAGCTTGGAGTAGCTGATCAAGAAATAGAAAGCAATGAATAATAGGGCTCAGCTTCCTCCTCCATTTTGAGAGTGCAGCTTCCTAACTTAGAAAATGGTGCCACTGATGGAATAGAAGGGTCTTCCCTCTTGAATTTACTTAATCAAGGAAAAAAGTCCCCACAGGCTGCCTTGAGGCTTGTCTGCCAGAAGCCTTAAGATCTCATGAGGTTAGTAACCATCATACTTAGCAATCAAGCTCTATACCAAATCCTATAGAGGACATTGTACAATCAGGCTATGGCACTTTCCTCCTCAGAGACTAGAAGAAAGAGGATGCTCATGTTCTTTAGGTTTTCACACAAGCCTGAGGAACTCTTTCTTATTCTTCCACTATAGAGTTAAATAAAAGCTTGTGAAATGTTCTATATTGCATTCATTGAGATTTTTGCTTGATAAACACCAGTAAACTTCCTACAGTCCCTGTGAGGAAAACATCATTATCTTTTGAATTTTATTGTTGTAGTAGCTGAAGAAAAGAAAGAACTAATTGTCTCCTGTCACAAAGAACAGAGAGAGCCAAGTATAGTTTACCACCACCTCAACCCTCAGCACCTATTTTCCACTCCCTGTTGGACAAGTCATTATATTTGTCCAGATACCAAGGAAAAGTCAGTATTTCACAGGTGTCAATGAGCTGAGAGGTGCAGAGATGTTTGTGGTCACCACCTACAAGATAAAGCAAAGGCTAAAGACACAGTTGATGTGGCACAGGGCCTCTACTTGTTCTATTAGAAACTTCTCCGTTGGAACAAAACTAGTGGGATTTCTTATTATCTATATTAAAGTATTGTGATTGAAAGAAACCAAATTTGCCTCTGAACACATTGACTGGACACATGGGTTCAAAATCAGAGGAAGATAGAGAAGCTATCTCATCTTGCTTTCTAGCCTCTGTTCTCTTATCTTCACCAATCACCAATTCTTTACACACCTGTGACTTAGGACACATTTAAAGACCATAGACTCAGAATCATCTCATGCTAGGTTCCAGGAAATCAGTTAGGTATTTTTTATGTAGTATGTACTTTCTATGATGCTGAAGCCATGAAGACCGCCCATTAGCAGCATTGTATAAGGGAAAGCTTCATCACTCAGAGAAAACCCTTATACCCATAGATGATGCCATATGTAAAGAAACTATTGAGCAAATGGGGACTCTGTGACCAGAGTCTGAATATAGGGTTAGCAGCTACTCAAACTCAGTTACTCCAGTAGGGTACAAATGCAATGTGGTCCATAATTTAAAATTTTTCAAAGGAATATTAATATGTGGAAATGTGAAAGCTTTCAATAGATGATTCAAGTATTTTTGTAAAATATAACAATTTAATATAATTTTAACACAAATACAACCACAAAGATTGGTATCCTCATTATAACATATGCTAAGTGAATAAGCAAGTGAAACAGAGTTCTAAACAAGTATTTTTAGTGAATGTTTTCACATAGATAAATTCTGAGACAGCTTCTCCAGCATGCAAAATATATATTTATAATCCAGGTACTTTAAAAATAAGCACCATAAAAGTGCTATTTACATTATACAGTCATAGAAAATAGCTGAACAGTAAGTTATTCACATATTCAGATAATCAGAGAATAAGAAAATAGCATTTTATGGCTAAAAGATAAAAGAAAGTTTACTCCATTACATACCAGTATGTGTGTATGTATGTATGTATGTTTGTATGTATGTACGCATGTTTTTATTTCTATCCTTACCTTGCTGAGGATCTAAGATCTTGCAAATACAAGACAAATCTATACCCAAGAATCATTTCTTCTGTAAGATTTACTCAATATCTAAAATTTATTCCTTAATGTGCAATAAATTAAGTAAACACAAATAAAGGTATTATTCAAATGGTAAGTTAGAAGAATTCAATAAAAAAAGGACATTTATTGTGTGTGCTTTTGTGCCTCTGTCTATCTAATCACTATTTTCTACTGTTACACTGAATCTTCAACTATACCAATCTGAAACTGAGAGACGGCATGTAGAAAACTAGCATACAGTAATTAGCTTGATTTGATCTATCCCAGGAATAGCTTTAAATATCTAATCTATCACTGTCTATTAGGAAAAGTAAGCTTTTAACTTCTGTATGTATGGTATTTTTTAATATGTAACTTAAGATTACATAAACTCCTTTTTCTGGAGTTATTTTTAGCTTATGTTTATTTTGTACTTTCTGAAAATAAAATGAAGAGTATCATAACTAAATTGTTTAAATCTTGGATTTGAGAACAATCTACTAACATTACAAAATTTTCAGTGGTAAAAGGCGTTCTAACAGAACCTAACATCCACTCCTTTTCCAGGCAACACGTCTCTCATTGGGCTGCTGGGCAGCTAGGCTAAGAAGGAGTATGCATGACAAGACATACAGCTACCATGAAAATGCATCCATGGTATTGTACTTTGGAAACTCCACAATTAAACATTAACAAAAGCAGAGACAGTGATCAACTGCAATAGTTTTCAACACTTGAAAGCAATTTGCTGGACAATAAAGAAAATGAACTCACAAAATAAAGTGATGGAAATGCATAGTAATTTTTCATGTGCATTACAGATATATTAATAGTATACATTGAGAAGTGCAACAGAAAATAGCATTTTAAATGGACTTAATATATATTGGCATTTTTCTATAAAATCCAGCTTAAATAGTTCCTACTTTGCATATAAATATTAAACTTGCAAATGTAATCAATACATATCTTCTCATCAAAGAATAGATATCTTTAGTAAAATTATGGCATCTTATTTTCATAAGTCTTGTCTATTTTTCTAGTTTTGATAAATTTTAATCATTGAAAGTCCTTTACAATAGAAATAATAGCAAAACTTCAAGAAAAATGTAATATTTGGGAAGGTACCAAATATGTAGATGAAATGTATTTCTTGTGAGATATTCATTCATGCTATACTCTCTGTAATTTCTTTACTGTATGTCATTGTTCAAGTCTTATAACATATATCATGTAAATGTCACTGATCTGATAAATATAGTTCAATGAACAGTCAAAAACATGACCTTTGAAAGAAAAAAGAAATATGAAAGGACTTACATTTCTGGCTTATTACATGCCATGTACTCTGTGAGGGAGTGATAGTCATTTGGATTACCATAGCATTCCTTAAAATCTAGTTACCTTCACCATGCCAAAGAAAATCTATATGGGGAAATATGTTTAAAGTCTATGAAATATTCTTTATTTCAGCAAAGAAAAGAATTAGGGTCTAAAGTCATTTTCCTCTCTCCTCTTTTCATCTGTGATTAGCTTGTATCAAACTGGCTCTTCTGCCAAAAAACTGTCAACTCTGGCTAAAATTAAAGCAAACAATAAACAAACAGCAGTGTAAAGGAGTGTTGGACCAGGCAAGGACGTTGGCATTTGAAGTGCCAAGTTCCTAAAGAGAATGGAAGAAAAAAAAAGGTGATGAATTCTTAAATTTACCATGCTTTTGGTTTTTTGCTTTGTTTTGTTTTGTTTTTTCCATTTTGGACATGTGAAAGTTCCCGGGGTAGGGCATAAAGACCGAACAAAAAGTACTGTTGCACAAATGTTTTCCAGATTCATTGGGATAGAAATGGTAAACTCTTAACTGATATGGTTGCCAAGGCAACAGGAACTTGAGGTGTCAACTTGTGTAAGAAAAGGGTCAGAGAAGTCAAGTAATGAAATTATACCTAAGGTACATTTAACCTCTGCATGTTCCCAACTCCTAATATTTGCCTGAAGTGAAAATTATTAATTAATTAGTTAATTAAAACACTCAGGCAATTTGGAAAGAAATTGTTAAGATCTACAAAACCTAGTGTAGATTTTACAGATCTAAGGTAAAGGAAGCAAAATCAATTGCTTCTATTCACTGGGCTTCTGATTTAAGGTCACTGCAAACATATCCTGCAGCTGTAAGAACCAAGTCAGAAGAGGTCAGCTAGGCCAAAGCCTAGAGCCATCTAAAGCTCTGAGCCACAGTGGATCAAGGCAATCTGTTTATGATACATATGCTCGATAGTTGGACTAAATCACCTCTGAGCAAAAGCAGAATTATTAAAAATGTGTATATTTTTATCATTGCACACAATAATTGACATTTAGTTGACAACTACCGGCCTCGATACAGGAGTACCTATCACAGAGTGCAGTGTTAATCTACGTTTCCCTGATTACTATGGATGTTGGATGTTGAACATTTGTTGGAGTGTTTGCTAACCATTTATATTTCCTTCTGTAATAGTTTTCTGCTCATTCCCTAAGCCTATTTTTTCATTGGATTATTTGGTTTCTTAATGATTACAATTTTTATTGTTCATCATATACTGTAGAAATTAATGATCTATAATGTATAAAGCTATCAAAGATTTTTCTTCATTCTGTGATGTGCTTCTTTAATTGATTGACAGTTTCTATTGCAGTCAATGATCACTCATGGATAGAAGGGGGACTCATGGGGTTCTACTTGTTCCTGATGGGCACTGATAGATTGTGGGAGAGAGGGGAGGCACTGTCTTCAGTTGTGTGGCCTCTGGTTTTCCCAGGTTCTCACTTCTTTCCTTCCCCCGATAAACTCCACTTATACCATGGCATAATTATTCAGGTGCATACCTTGGCAAGGGCCCGCAAGGTACCCAGTTGCCGCATTATATTTTATAACATTGGTTCTGCAATCTCAAGGGAATCTCTTGGTATCAGACTTCGCTAGGATCCCTTACATCCTCATGCAAAAGATTTGCTTTCTGTTCCACCAGTCTGTAGGTGCTCCAGCAAACTCCAGCAGTTTCTGAGTTCTGTATTTAATTCAGTTTCAATGTTTCTCTGAGTCTGACCATTCCCTAGATGAGACATTGTTTTTCCAGTTTTGTTCTCCCTCTTAACTTTTCTTGGAAGTTTTGGTACCAGGGCTACAGTGTCTGTTCATCTGAGTACATGACGGTTGAGAAGGCATAGGTTGTGCCTGCACAATTTGGTCTCCCCCAGGTTCTCTGGAATGAGAAGTACTCAGGCTTGGGACTCTTCCCTACCTCATCCATCTGAATGGTGTCCTCATACACCTAGCTTCTAAATTTATCAAATCTGGCTTCAGTAGGCTGTCCAAGTGATAGAGGGAACATGGAAAAAATCTTTCTTTATTTCTCTAAGCCCTGTTTCTTTTTTCCTGGTGTCTCTCCCCACACTCTATCACACACACACACACACACACACACACCCTTTCCACTGCAGCAGCTGCTCTCGAATACACTCCTGAGGTATGTACAGAACATTTGTCTGTGAATCTGATTCCAAATTATAGCTAGAGGCTGATTTCTCCACATGGCTCTGGTTCCTGCCCTGCCCCCATGGATCCTTGCACTCACTCCTTCCTTCCCTTGGCTTCTTGCAGTCACCCTGCACTAAACCAATCACATTCTCCCCCTCTCCCTTCATAGACTCAGATTTTCTCATGAATTGACACACCTAATTTCCAACTTCTCAGTGCCAGACAGTTGATTCCCAGATATCTTATCTAAACTTCCTCTGCTCTGAGCTCCCAACGTCTCTTATCTCTGAGGTTTTATTTCCCCACTCTTAAAAAAGTCATTTATCTCTGATTTCTTTGCACTCTGCTCTCAAATATCTTGATATTATGCTGTAAACTCTTATCTAAGGATTTTTAAGTTTCTCCTCTAGTGTGATTTAAAATCTATATAATGTACAACAATATTTGGCTTCAAACTTATGTAACAAATGGTTTATAATTTTAAAATCTATACATACATATATATAGACTCTTGTTTATAGCAAATGTGTGTATGTGTGTGTGTGTGTTTATATGTGTGTATGTAACTCAAATCAACTCCATATATGTATGTGTGATTTGGATGCAACTCTCACTTAAGAAAAAAGATAGATAGATAGATAGATAGATAGATAGATAGATAGATAGATAGATAGACAGACACACAGACAGACATATAGACAAATATATGACAAATGTTTTAAAATAGTAGACATGTGGCTTTCCTTTATCTTGGATTGTGACCTCCCCATGATATAAGTGACCACATGACTTGCAACCTGCCATACGATATCACCATCATAGGATGTCCACATGGTATAAAGCAAAAATCATAAAACTTCTTAAATCTAATAAACTCTCTGTTTATTATCATATCACCTTTTAGACTAAGAAAGCAACAATCTCATGTTTTAAAATGGTATGAACTTTTATACGAAAGAAATTCAAAGTTATCTTTTTACAACATACTCTATATTTGATTCAACCCTGTTTCTTTTACGGTGATGAAATTTCAAGGTTATAAAGGTCTATTCAGATTAACAAAAGCTAATTTAAAGTATTTGTCTAAATATGTATGTCTTTGCTAGTACATGGCCCCTCATGCCTGCTTCTGAATTCACTGGTCTTGAATGCATGGATAGATGATGTGTCTTTTCCATACCACTCACTGCCTGGAGCTCAGAATTCACCTCTGGAGTTTTGGCCCAGGGATTTAAGATAAAAGAAAATTGAATGTTATTTAAATGTGGGTAATTTTAGAATAGTTTTATATGATTCTACTGCTCTTTTAGACTGCTCTGCTTTGTTGCTAGCTCTGAGAGTGGGACATTGCTCACCATCTCCAGACCCAGGTGTGTTTTTAAAGTCCAGGGTCAAAACCAAGATTATTGACTTATAAATTATTGGATATGGTTAAAACTCATAACTTGAGGTTAGTAATTGAATGTCTGTACTTTGATAATCTTAAACCATATGACACGATTCCATTCTGGGATATATACAACAGGCAGCTTCTTGCCATTTTAACTATGGGATAAAAAAGGTGGAGTCACAGCTTCTCACCATCTTACTAAAGGGCAGTAACATACAGAATAATGGGTTGACCAGGGAAGCAGTCTTTAAAGACATTCACATTGGGATACATTTTTGTTTTATGATTTCTGTTCTGTCTTGAAAAGCAGATTTATAAAAGAAAAGATATTAAGTTGTTTACACTGTTGCTCTATGTCATTGCTCTTAAAAAAGCACCTTATTTATAATATTACAAAAAACACAGTTAAAAGAATTAAAACTCTTTGTTTTTAATTTTTGGAGGTTTACAATAATAAAAAGGTTAAAATGTGTTTAGCCTTCTTTTTTGGTAATGTTATTAAGTTATAATGTATCATTATATTTCTATAAAGTATAGATTTTTTTATAAACTAAATCCTATGGGAAACTGCTATGCTATAATGATATTCCATTAAAAGGTCAGAAGAGTTTCCAGTGTCTTTAGGGACTATTTTTAGGATTGAAACTTTTATTTTAATATTAGAAGAGCTTCAATTCAAGCTTGTGAGTTGTAAGGCCTAAACATAATAAGGATAGAACCTAAAGTCCTAGCCTTATTAAAGAAAGTAAAATTAAGAAATGCAAGTTGGTAGTCAGTAACCTTAGATATGATCAAATTCTTTAATGTGTTTAGAAATATATTTGAAGTCATGCTAAGAACTGATAGTTAATTATAAGATTAAGCTTTATTTAGCCTTCTATTTTATGTTTGCAAGATACAGTTAAAAGCAGATTTCTAAAAGCAGAGATTGTTTAGCTCAGACTAATATGGTAAGTACTAGCCTTCAAGCCTGTCAGAGACCTGTGAAATGTGGCACTTAAGATGTTTAAAGTTATTATGACAGAAACTCTAAAATTTTAGCAGTGACCCCACACTCCCCATAAGGTCAGCAAGAAGATATAGACACAAATACAAAGAATTTCACCTGGATTTTGGTACACTAACTTTGCCAATACAATGCCCAGTGCTCAGGCTCAGCCTGAACTGTGGACAGACACTCAGAGAGTTGATTGTCCCACTCTGCATAAGAAAAGGTAAGGTCAATCTCTCCATAATCTTCTGGGCCTGATAGCCAAAGACTGCCTCTGCCTTCAGTACCATGGAAACCACAAGAGTCTGGGACAACCATCTAGGTAGTGGTCTATACACTAGTCTCTGCTATTTCAAATGATATAAAGGCCACTTAGATTATAATTTATCCTACTCAAGTCTCTAATCATATTGACAGCTAAGCTAACTGTAACCTGAAAGTTGGAGAACAGGAAACCAGCTCCTTATCCCATGGTAATCCACCACCATGTGAGTTCATTAGTCAATTTACCAGTTAGTTGAAACTACTAGGTCTCTTACTCAGAAAGGCAAACAGGGTTGTCCTGTTAGTAGGCTTCTTGTTAAGAGGTAAACAATTCAGATGCAACTTTTTATCATTCCTTTATCTAAATGAACTCACTTTACAGTGACTGTGTCCAATTATCAACCACCTGGGTCTCATTCATGGTAAATAATTGGATATAAAAAAAAAATGTGTACAGTTTACGTAAGGCCTGAGGACACAGAAGCTTACGTAGTGAGGCTCCAAGGAAATGTTTTAGGGATTTCAAAGGTGATTTAAGGTTGGTAAACACAGCTGAAAACTTAAATGGTGATACAAAGTGATTTAAGACATGTAAAAGAAATGAAAAAATGCTTCAAATTTTTCCCCTTGCTATGTTACTATTGTATTAGGACTTTGGAAAGTCCATAGTTCAAACATTGATCTGTGGAGTTCTGATAAATTATTAGTCCAATCCTGATAAGGCTTTGCATCATGTGGTCCACTATCACACTCACAAGTTTAAGAGTTCAAATTTCCTTCAATTGTCTTTTGATTATAGGCTTAAAAATGTTTCTCATTAGGCTAAATCTATAATACCCAGACTTCAAGACAGAGGGAGGAAACCCCTCTTTGAATGTCTGTAGTCATACCAAAAATAAAAATCAATTAAGCTTTTATCCCTTCTGCTCCACAAAAGGCATCTGCGTTTCTTAACCTCACCTTAAGGAGTGTTCATACTTCTAAATAAAAACTATGTCCCAAGCTTCTACAAAGATGTGTGTCTACCTTTCTATACAGATTACCAACAATAGTAATGCTATCATGTCTGAAATTCATCTCCATTTGTAAAAAAAAAATGATTCTTGTTAACTTCTGGAAATATACTCAGATCCTCTTTTCATGGGTCAAATGACTTCAGATAAGTACCCATGTCATTTAACTGCCTAAGTTTCCCACCTATTGCCTATTGCTGAGAGTGGGATTCCTTCCCCGTTTTCTGGTTTTGGGACTCCCTTTCCTTCCCCCAATTACCAAGACCATGGGCCTAAAAGTTTCAAATGTACAACTACATTTTTCTTTCTTCCTAGCCTACTTTGTCATCTGCCCCAAACGTGTGTGTGCATGTGTGCGTATCTGTTCCAGTGTGTGTGTGTGTGTGTGTGTGTGTGTGTGTGTGTGTGTGAGAGAGAGAGAGAGAGAGAGAGAGAGAGAGAGAGAGAGAGAGAGAGAGAGAGAATCTGTTCCAGTATTCTGCCAAGTCCAGGTGTTTCCTCAAGATTCACATTTAGGAATGCTCCAGAGTGATTATCCACATGTGCTGCAGATGCTTCACCTGGGCCTGCACTGTTCCAGCCACTGATATTCTCACAGATCCTGAACAGCTCTCCCATGTCTTGTCCACCATCCCACTATTTTTAGGGTCCCCAAAGATGATGTTTTCTTCAGTCAACAGTCACAATGCCCTTTCCTGTCCCACCATTACCTCTTCCTTTTTCTTCACTTTTAATTAAACAGAAAGGAAGGAATGTTAGTTTACAGACAATTCCATTAGGCTCCTCTCAGGAACCCAACAAAGTCTTATGTCATCATCTGCCATCTTCTACTGTTATGTCAGGTGTGGGCTGCACCCAGATCTCTGTCTCTCTGTCTCTATCTCTGTCTTTCTGTCTCTTTCTGCTCTCTCTCTCTCTCTCTCTCTCTCTCTCTCTCTCTCTCCCCCCTCCCTCTCTCCCTCTCTCCCTCTCCCCCTCTCACTTTCTTTCTCTCTCTATCTTTCTGTTTCCACATCTCTTTTTCTTTCACTTTACCCAGCATTCTCTCTCCTCTGCCTTTCTGTCCTCAATTCCCATTTCTCTTTTCTCTGCACCCAACTGTCTCTGTTTTCATGGTTTGTTTATTCCTCTACCCCTTCTCAGGATCCTCACTTCTCTCCCTTCCTCTCTCTGCCCTCAGGGATCAGTCTTCTGCCTCTACCCTTTCCCCGGTACTCACTCTTCTCTCTTCCCCCAGTAAGCTTCTTTTATACCAGATTTATTGCATGGCGTAATTACTCACAGGCATTCCATGGCATGGGCCCACCAGGTACCCACTCATTGCATTATATTTCATAACAGTGGGCTCAGTCCAAGTATGAGCACAGCTTGAGTACAAAGTTGTCCCTTCATCTGAGGAAATAAAAAGAACATTTACAATACTAGATACAATATGATTTACCTTGATGCCAAAAATTATTCCTTCATTTACTGATATAGAGACACTAGTCTATCACTTTCATGAGTTCTGCTTGAATATTATATATACTTTATAATTTTGAGACTGATAAAAAGCTAAATAAATTTGGTATTATTATTAAGCATGTTTATATTAGAAGTCCTTATTTCTTTAGCATTCCATGACATATCAAACACATTACAGATTTTTCATTATCTAAGTGTTGAAAATAGTTTTTCCTTTAATGTTTGACAATGCAAATTTTGAATATGTCCCAGTTTCCTAGTTTTAATACATCTTGATCAATTAAAGAAAGATGTATCTAGGAAGCCTATGCCTGGTACATTGCCAAAAAATCACATTGATTTTATAATTAAAGGCTACTTCCTACATGAAGCATTTAATTGTTTGATGTTTATGTATTGAGGCTGATGTTGCATTGAGGATGATGTTTAAAAGAAAGTAAATCATCATTTTTTGCTAAGTAAAAAATGAAGTTGGCTTAAGATCAGTAAAGGTACCATTTCTGAAGGGAATAGCAGCTTCATTAACCGCATTGAGAAGACAAAGGAAAAGCTAATCTGGGAGTCTCTATGTCAAAGGTCCTCAATGTAGTATCTTTAACAAAATTAATCGATACTGTCATTATTGTGTAAAAAATCAACTGCAAACAAACGGTAAAGGGCAGGCTACAGAGGAGCTTTCCTGACAAATCTGTGGGGCCAAATTGTGTCAAGCATTGCTTTAAGGATTAAGATAGTGTCATAATGAAGCATTTAAATACAGGCAAGGAAATATTTGCTTCATAAAGAAAATAACTCATCCAAAGCTAAGTTCAAAATATCCAAAGACAAAGTAGATTATTTGTAGATAATCTAAACCTTCGTTAAGAAAACTAAAAGCTGAGCGTGGTGTTCCATACCTCTATGGTCTGTACTAGAAAAGTCGAGGCAGGGGCATCATGAATTAGAGGATGGTAAATAGTACACTATGAGATTCTGAATCGAAATACAAAGTAAAAAAGAAGAAGGACAGTGGATGAGTGCGTGCAGAAGCCTGGTACATTTGAATGTGCAGGTTAGATACTCTGTTTGGTAGACTTCCCCAGATGACTTGGTGTAAGCAAGACTACTGTGTTTGTCATGTTCTATTGGGTGAGGAATGTGCACCCTCAAAGAGTATTCAAAATCAAACAATCATTGGTACCAGCATGGCTCACTAGTACAAGGCTACCTGAGTGACATCTGAGTATGGGATTAAAGGTGGTCACATTTTCATTGTCTTCATTAAGCTAAAGAGCATCAATGGATCATATATATATATATATATATATATATATATATATATGGAATTATATTTATATATGGATTTTATTTATATATATAAAATAAACAGATATCAATGGAAACTAGGCAGCTGTGTATATTTTCCTTTCTAATGTGTAATGGCAAGGTAAAATATTCTTCCTTTTATTGCAAAGATATCATTAAACACTATAAGCTATTCTAGTACAAAATATTTTAAATTCTTACAGTGATTGGCTCGGTATTTTTGAAAATAAAATTTATGACATAAAAGTATAAATTAAATTTCTTTAAGTGATGTGTGTGTGTGTGTACGTTATTAAATGATTTAGTTTATAAAATCTTGAATGGATAAATTCTGACTGTAAGACACGAGTACATTTTATTTACATATATTGCATTTGATATGAAAGCTTAGATTTACTACCATTTTTTTTAAAAAACAAAGTGAGTTTACTTCTGAATTCTAATGTTTGAATTGCAAAATATTATTGCAAAATCAGTGATCTTACACCACACTCTATTATCTTTAGTACTATGTTTTAGAAAATAACTGCAAAAAGCCAATGCATTTTTTAAAATAAACATTTAACATAAAAAGTAATTGACATTTCATGCAATTTAAATATATGGCTGCAAATGAAACCTGACTAGTCTGTTTCTGGAAAGAAAAGTTCAATTTGTTACTGGGGATATAGCTTGACTAGTTGAATGCTTGAGGACCTGAGTTTCATTCCTAGCACCAGGATAAGATGGAGAGCGGGTAGGAAACAGGGAGAAGGAAGAGGAAAAAGAAAAGGAGAGGGCTTTATGCTTGCATATAATGCTGTATCTATTTTATTCAGATCTTTTACATGGATAAGCCCATCAGTGTGACTCCTAGCACAAAGCACATGCTTGGTCTGTACCAAACTTGAGGCTTTAGCATTGGCTCTTACAGCCTCGGGTAGAAAACACTCCTGGCCTGCTCTGTTTCTCTCATTTTCAGTCTTAGTTTTAGTTGTGGATAATGGCTTCCAAGCACTAATGGAAGAGAAGTGGGGAAAGGAAAGAAGGAAAGAAGGAAGGAAGGAAGCAAGCAAGCAAGGAAGGAAGGAAAAGCTTTTGGTTCAAGAAAACTTTAGGTGGGATTTTGAAGTCATTATGATTAAAAAGGTAAATAAAAAAAAAAAAACAGTCATTGTACAGACTTCAATTTCATTTCATGTGACAGCCACGGGAGTCCATGAAAGGGAAAAAGGGGCTGTTAATAGAGCAGGGGGGGAAGAAAAGACAAAGAGAAAAGCACACTTACCTTCGATGCCAGCTACAGTGCAGAGATCTCTGACAGGTGATAAAGACAGGACTTGGCACAGTCTGCCATTATTGTTAGTACCTACAAAAGAGGGAGTGAAGCAGAAAAATCTGACCAAGAGCTAATCTGCAGCTGCATCCAACACTGCTTCAACCTTTCCGGGAAGCAGCCAGGTATGTGCACGTTAAATATCAGCCCAGTAAATTCAATTTTGAACAACCAGGCAAAGAGCAGTTATTAATAGTAAATGGAGGCTGTAAATGCAGGACAGATTTTATTTACACATTCTGATTTTTTACTTTTCGTAGCTTCAAAAATAAAACTAGCAAACTATCTTGAAGAAATCTTATTGTATGGTACCCAAAATCATGTCACGGTTCTCAAACCACAGCTTTTGTTCTAGCAAGAGCCCCAACCATTAAGAGACTCTACACCCAGTTGGGTCATTGGTAAGGCCTGTGTCTGAAACAGAAGTATGGGTGCCAAACCATCTGTATTATTCACTCTTGTCATGATTAATTAGACATTGGCTCCAGTTCCAAGTTTTTCCCTGAATTGAATTCTTGTATATATGCATGCGCATCCTTCCCAGTCTCCAGGATGCATTCAAGCCTGCATCATTTTAGAAGAATCAGTTTACTTCTACTGACAGTTGCCAAGTGGTTTAGTGTTTCCATTTGACATCTAATATTGCTTTAAAGGGAAATAAGGAAAATCAGATATACTTGAAGTAACAACTTAAGCGATCACAAATGTCCAGTAAATTAAGTTCAAGTAAAAAAGATTTATAATTTGTATAATTATTTTGTACAAAATGACCATGTTTTGCTAAAAGTATATTTTAAGAAACCAAGTATTATATATGATATTTTAAATTTTTTCTTTGACTAGAGATTCATTATTGTTTTGAGGTAACAGTGTTGATCTCTCAGAATAAAAGTCTAATTACTAGTTTATCCACTGCTGTCCACAGATGTTTTTAAACATGTGAATGAATCTGGGGACTCTCTAGCATCCAAGTTTTCATAAAATTACTTAGCCGCTATCATTAAGCAAAAAAGAAAGACGAGCATTTAGAGATGTAATTTCGTCATTTAAAATGTTTTAAGTTAGGATATTTCTGATAGCCCTGAGTCCCCTTCCTTCTCTCCCAGGACGCCATCGTTTAGAGTTACATACAAATGTAGAGTGAAAGCTATGCCTCCTCAGACTTGCACCTCTGTGTTTGTGTGAAGAGGAAATCTGAGCCAAGAACGCAGATCCAGTCTCACACTTCTTCATATGTGAGGCCAACGCAAATCAATTGAAACTGCTCAAGGGTAATCAAGTATACAACTGGAATTAATAATTTTCATTTAGCTGTAATACCATTGCTTTCTGAATACTGGCCGCTTGCCTTGTGCATTATGTAGTTTTGTTATGCTTAGCATGCTTAAAATCACAAATTTGAATCATTTGTAACTGAATATTGTAACTTGAAATACTCACTTTTTACCCCCATCTTGACCTAAATCTAAGAATTCTTATATTCAGGCTTCATTTGTCTTCCCAATGAACCAGGACTGAACTATAAACAAAACTCACAACCTTTGAAGACTCCTCATCTCTGAACTCTGTCTCCTTTCTGAATCCTTAAGAAACATTAGTTGGTTCCTCCTCTCCAATAGTCAGATGCTGAGCATAACAGAAGCAAATTAGAATTACAACCAATAAGAACTTTCACAAATTTATGATACTGTGATTTTCTCAAAACTACTAAGGGGCAATGTATAAGATTAATTTGCTTCATTGTTTTAGCCCCAAAGTCTAGGACAGAATGATGTGCTTACAGACAGGAGTCTAGCGTGGCAGCACTCTGAGAGGCCCAACAAGCAGCTGAGTGAGAGGCAGATAACTTATATGCAACCAATGTTCTGAAGTCAGGGAACCCTGTGGTTGAATTAGGGGAAGCCTGGAATAAGCTAAGGAGGAGGGCAACCCCATGGGAAGACCAGCTAACCTGGACCCCTGAGATCTCTCCGGTACTGAACCACCAAACAGGCAGCATACACCAGCTGATATGAGGCCCCGGACACATATACAACAGAGGACTGCCTGGTCTGACCTCAATGAGAGAAGATGCACCTAAGAGAGACTTGAGGCCTCAGGGAGTGGAGAGGTCTGATGGGGTGGAGATGGGGGGTGGGGTAGGGATGTAAGGACATCCTCTTGGAGACAGAGAAGGAGGAATGGAATGAGGACTCAGTCAGAGGGCAGACTGGGAGGGATAATGATTGCACTGTAAAAATAAAAAAAATTAAATAATTAAAAAATATTTTAGTAAACAAAAAAGAAAAGAAAAGTCTACTTGATACATTCTCAGTAAATGCTGGATAAGTAAACATATCATAGCTGTTAAATTCTATCCATTTTTCTTTTTCTCTTTTAATCTCCAGCACCTCTGACATACAAGACCAATCTATGTTTGCTGCCCTCCTGATTAGATCGTACACTTTCTCTGATGTGAGAATGATGAGTTCTGTAGGAGTGTTTGTAATTTCTCAGCTCTGACCATCAGAATGCCCTTTGTTTCTGTATACTTTTACATATTCTCTTAGCATCTTGTTGCTTACAAAATCTTGAAAATGTTCTTCTAGTCTATGTTGCAATCAATTCCTTTATCTTCAGCATTAGCTAGATAGTAGTAGCTGTGAAACTTAGAATGGATGCCTAGTCATCTTGACCATCTTTCTTATGAAGCACCAGCATCATGAAGATCTTCCATCAATGAAGCAATAAATAAATCTTGGGGTTAATCCCCTCTCCATGTGATTCATGGGTGGCAATTCATGAGAACGAAAAACTAGCTGCATTTTGATTCCTGTACAACAATGTCAGGAGTAGGATTCCTGAGAGATGCACGGCAGTCAGTAGTAGAAAAAATGAGGCAACATTTCAAATAATATAGACAAGGTGGTTGGAAAGCAAGAAGATAAAATGTTTTCCCTCTCCATCTGTGCTTATATTGTTATGGATGTCCATTTTCATTCTCTAAATTTCTTTACTTTTCTTTTTTGAATGTATTTTTAATGAAGTTTACAAAATATCTAAAAATACAACATTTAGGAGCAGCATGAAAGAATGAAGAAAAATGTAGCTTTGGGTTGGAGACAAGAGTATCAATAAGACATACCACTTACGTGGAGGCACTCAGTCCAGAAAGATAGGAGACAATGCAAAGTAAAATGGCCAGATCTTCCAGTTAACTTATGCTATTCTAAACATTCCAAAGATCTTAGAATGGTTGAGGCCCCAGACAGTAAAGTTATCTGAGCAAGTGGCGACCAAGGTACTCCCAGGTTAAGATGGAGGAGAAAGTGAAGCAGAGATTGAGAAAAGCTGTGCTGCTCCATTATGTTTCATAGTCCTTCAACATCCAATCAAAATTATAAGTTTTCAAATGAACTTAAAAACTCAAATTGTCTTGTTAAAATGTTCTAAAATAGAATTTTCTCTTAACTTATAAAATGTTTTAATAATCAACAGGTAATGATGTGAAAATAATTAGAGCAGCAGAGAATAAAAATGCCTGGTTTTCCATGGGCACAGTAATTAAGTTTGCTCTTGAACAATTCAAGTACACAAAAATCATTCCTGTCTTTGATGTTACAAAGTAAAAATTTTCTAATACTGCTTTTTCTGCATGGTGGTAGCATCATTTCTCAGGAATGTTCTATATGTCTCATCTCTAAGGAACTTTTCTAATACCAGCATATAAGTTAGTCTGCATAATTCTTAACCTCATCTAACAAGTAAAATAAGAAGTATTTTTAAATTACAAATGACTGATATGATTAGAATTTTACTTCAAAATGAAGAATAAAAACATATCCTCATCTATCACACCACTCAGTAAAAGAACTTAATAGCTTCTGCAAATGAATTCTTATATTAGTCTCTCCTCCTGAGTTTCCTTAGTTCCATGTCTTATAACAAATGTAGCTGCCTATCAAAGACATGTAGAAAATCCATGATTTCTCGGTTTTACAAATGACTAAGTGAAACAGAAAACTAATAATTGCAGAAAAGAAAACTCTCTATTAATTTATGAATCCAATCCTAAATCAAATATGATTGAGATGAGAGAGAGAGAGAGAGAGAGAGAGAGAGAGAGAGAAAGAGAGAGAGAGAAATCTGTGGCCTCAGCTAGAACAAAGAGATGATCAACCACAGTCTTTCTAGATTGAAGTACATTGACACTTTGGAAAATAACTTATTGATTTCCAAACTAACTATATAACTAGAGGGAAAAATATTGGGATTTATCCCTTCTCCATGAATTAGGATGATAGCTCACAATAAAAAAAAAAATCTGTCTGTATTTTGATTCCTCCAAAACAAATGTTTGTAAAGTCAGGAATAGGGATTCCTGGGAGATTCAGTGGCCAGCACCCATCAAGTGGGAGTTTCTAAGATAGAACCATGAATAAATGACATAGTAAAAATGGCCATTCTACCCTTGGGAGGGAATAGGGAGGCAAAGTTTAGAACAGAGGCAGAAGGAACACCCATTCAGAGCCTGCCCCACATGTGGCCCATACATATACAGCCACCAAACTAGATAAGATGGATGAAGCAAAGAAGTGCAGGCTGACAGGAACCAGATGAAGATCTTTCCTGAGAGACACAGCCAGAATATGGCAAATACATAGGTGAATGCCAGCAGCAAACCACTGAACTGAGAACGGGACCCTGTTGAAGGAATCAGAGAAAGGACTGGAAGAGCTTGAAGGGGCTTGAGACCCCATATGAACAACAATGCCAACCAACCAGAGCTTCCAGGGACTAAGCCACTACCCAAAGACGACACATTGACTGACCCTGGGCTCCAACCTCATTAGTAGCAATGAATATCCTAGTAAGAACACCAGTGGAAGGGAAGCCCTTGGTCTTGCCAAGAATGAACCCCCAGTGAATGTGATTGTTCTGGGGAGGGCAGTAGTGGGGGGAGGATGGGGAGGGGAACACCCATAAGGAAGGGGAGGGAGAGGGAATGGGGGATGTTGGCTCAGAAACCGGGAAAGGGAATAACAATCAAAATGTAAATAAGAAATACCCAAGTTAATAAAGATGGAAAAAAATGGCCATTCTATCAAAGGCAATCTACAGATTCAATGCAATCCCCATCAAAATCCCAACAAAATTCTTCAAAGACATGGAAAAAGCAATTGTCAAATTCATATGGAAAGGCAAAAAAAGAAAAAAACAGAATAGGAAAAACAATGATCAATGGTGATTAAAAACTGTATGGTATCGGTACAGAGGCAGAAAGGTTGATCAATGGAATAGAATTGAAGACCCAGAAATAAAACCACACACTTACACATACTTGATCTTTGACAAAGAAGCCAAAAATATACAATGGAAAAAAAATCTTCAATAAGTGATGCTGGTCTAACTGGCTGTGTGTATGTAGAAAAATGAAAATAGATGCGTATTTGTCACCATGCACAAAGCTCAAAACCAAGTGGATTAAGGACCTCAACATAAAACCAGATACACTCAATCTAATAAAAGAGAAAGTGGGAAAGGGCCTTGAACTCATTGGTATAGGGGGAAATTTCCTAAACAGAACTCCAATGGCTCACACTCTAAGATCAAGAATTGATAAATGGGACCCCATGAAACTGGAAAGCTTCTGTAAAGTAAAGGGCATAGTCAATAAGACAAATCAGCATCCTACAGTTTGGGAAAAATATCTTCACTGACCCCATATCTGATAGAGGGCTAATATCCAAAATATATAAAGAACTCAAGAAGCTAACCACCAAAAAACCAAACAACTCAGGTATAGGACAAAACTGAGAATTCACAACAGAGGAATCTCAAATGGCTGAGAGGCACCTAAATAAATGTTCAAAGTCCTCAGTGATCAGAGAAATGCAAATCAAAGTGACTCTGAGATTCCATTTTACTCTATCAAAATGGCTGAGATCAAAACCTCGTGTGACAAAACACATGTTGGGGAGGATGTGGAGAAAGAGGAACGTTACTCCATTGTTGGTGGAATTGCAAACTGGTACAAACACTCTGGAAATCAATTGGGAGGTTCCTCAGAAAATTGGAAATAGATCTACCTGACCCAGCTATAACCCTCTTGGGACTATACTCGAAAGATGCCCCTACATGCTACAGAGGCATGGGTTCTACTATGTTCATAGCAGCTTTATTTGTGACAGCCAGAAGCTGAAACAGCACAGATGTCCCACAACAGAAGAATGAATACAGACACTGTGGTTCATTTACACAATGGAATACTACTCAGCTCTTAAGAATGAGGACATCCTGCGTTTTGTAGGCAAATGGATTGAACTAGAACAACAAGCTAAAGGGCCCAAGTGAAGATGCCTCAGTCCCACTTGGGAGGGAGAAGAAAGCAACCACAAGGGGAGAGGGAGTGAGGGTCTTGGGAGGGAAAGGGGATATGGGAGAGAGAGGGGAACATCTGCTATTCGATGGGTGAAAAGGACTGAAGCCCTGAAGGCCAACAGAAAGAATGGAAACAAACAACCTCAGGAAGTAGGAGATTCGGAGGACCTTCAAGAATGTACCAGAAACCTGGGAGGTGAGAGACTCTTAAGACTCTAAGGGAGGAACTCTAGATGAAATTGCCTACAGTGGGGAGAGGAAAATTGTAGAGCCCATCTTCAACAGAAAGACAGGGCATCAAGTGAGGGATGGGGTTGCTATCCCACAGTCAAAACTCTGACCCATAATTCTTCCTGTCTGAAAGAAGTGCAGAGATGGAAATGGAGAAGAGCCTGAAGAAAAGAAGTTCTAGAGACAGCCCCAAAGTGGGAAACAGCTCAGTGAGAGACCCCAAGACCTGACACTATTACCTAGGCTATGGAGTGCTCACAAAAAGGGACCCTATCGTGACTGCCCTCCAAAAGACCCAACCAGCAACTGAAAGAGTCAGATGCAGATATGTGCACCCAACCAATGAACATAAGCTACTGACCCCCGTGGTTGAAGTAGGGAAAAGCTGGAGAAAGCTGATGAGGAGGGTGACCCAATAGGAGGACTAGCAGTCTCAATTAACCTGGACCCCCAAGATCTCTCAGACACTGAATAACCAAACAGCTGATATGAGGACCCCAACACATATACAGCAGAGTACTGCCTGGTCTGGGTTCAGTCAGAGAAGATACACCTAACCCTCAAGAAACTGGAGGACCCAGGGAGTTTAGAAGTCTGATAGAGTGGGTGGGGTGGGGACATCTTCGTGAAGTAGGGCATTTGGGGGGGGGCATGCAGGGAGGAGGTATTGAATGTGGAAAGGTTGGAGGTCGGACCTGGAGGGTATAAAAATCTGGGGTATAAAAATTAATTTAAAAAAGATATTTACACATCAAAAATAAAGAAAAAGAAAAAAATCATAAGAGTCAGCCAAAACTAAGAAAAACTTTATACTTAGACACTTCTGTTTTTATTGTCATCAAGTACCTAGAACACTTGGGCTTACAACTCAATGGTACTAAATGCCTGCCTAATGTGCTATCGTCACCATCAACAACAACACCATCCTGCTCCGGCACAATTTATCTTGCATAATACAAATTCTTTTTTCCTTAATTAACAAATCCTGGGCTCATGAGCCCTCTTAACCACCATAACCAGAATATTCAAGTTCTGTGATTTTGACTATTCCAAGTACCTCGTGTAAGTGGAATAGGTGGTTGTGTCATTTTCTGGCCTCGTTTCATCTGTGTTGGAGAATGGGTTCAAAATCACCTTCCTTCTCAAGGCTGAATGCTCCATGACAGGCAACTCTGCTCTACATCATATTTATCTGTTACTCAGAAAAAGACTTGAATTTCACCCACATTTTTGCTGTTGTGACTAATGCTCCTATGTGTATAGTTATGCCAAGACCTCCCTAAGAACTTCAGAAATACATCAAGAAATGGATATACTAAATCATATATATTTCTGTTTTTATTATCTTAAGAATATCCACTGTATTCTTTACAAAAGAGGCATCATTTTACACTACCAATAAGTGGACATGGTATGTCAATTTCTCTACATTTTTCACCCACACCCATTGACTTTTTGTAGTAGTTATCTTGATAAGTATGATGGGGATCCCATTCACTTAATATATTATCTCTTAAAGAGTGGTGATATTGGAAGTCTTTTCATATTTGCCTGTCATCTTGTACCTTCCATGGAAATTTTATTCTCTAGACCTTATCTATTTTTGAAATGTAGTTGTTTGTTGTTGTTTTGAGGAGCTCGCTGTTTTACTAAGATATTAATCCCTTAGCGAATTTATGATTTGCAAAAGCTCTATAAATTTCCATTGACTGCGCTATCACTCCTGAAAAAACATGGACTATTATGATGTTTGCACCCCATGTTTTCTTGTAACCTACAGTGTTTTATCTTATATTTAATCTTGGTTCATTTTCAGTTAATGTTGGTATATATGTGCTAGGGCGGTGTGCCAATGAATTTTGGAAACTGCATGTATAGGATTAATATATTTTGACAAGTGAACAAGTCTAAAGACTGATTCTAAAAACTGTCTCATGAAAGAATTTCTTGATGCAAAAGAGAAAACTACAATGAGAAACTATCAACCCTTTACCTAAAGGTAGGTTCCATGATTGCCTTGCAGTGTCTCTTGCTTCAAAGAAAGTACATGGGTTGACTCAAGCACTACTCCCCTCCCAGGAAGCCTGATTTTGTTAGTATCCAGTCTCTGTAAGTTTAAGCTTTCTGTGTGTTTGATTAAATCTGCATTTTTATTTGCTTTAATTTTTCTATTGGGTTCAGAGAAATACCAATAGCCTAATCTTTAATAATGCACAGATACACAAGAAATGTACTATGTCAAATTAACACAAAAAGCCCAACGCTTCTTATTCTTCCCCATAGTTCATTTTAATTAAAAAATGTATTCCTAAATACTTTCTTGATTAGGGACTAATGCTCTATTAATTTGAAACACATCTACTGAGAGCAGATAGATCCAGAGAGAAAGAACTGTCATTACATGAAACATAACTTACCACCCTGAAGAATTCATTATGCCACTGTTCGCAGTGCACACAGGTTTTCCATTATGCATTAAAATGCACAGTGCAGGCATCTTGACAGATTTTGGGGAAAGGCTTCAGCAAAAGAAACTCTGGAGGGAGCCCACGCAGGTATATATGCTAATGGCACAAAAACATTTACAGATTGCCATACCAAGAGAAAAATAAGCATGATGAGTGAATAGATGGTGTATGGCAATATTTCCTGGGACAGCATTGTGGGTATTCTAGTGACTGAAAGCTTGCATCAATTTGTCAGTGGTACCCTTAGGAGAGTTACTGGATGCTGTTTTTGTGTTTTTTTGAAAAGAAAGTGATGCTTGAAAATTAATTTCTACCTAGCAAGTTCTCAGCAAGACACAATACAATAATAACAAAGAAATAAATTTCAAATTAACATTGGCAAGGTAGAAAAAACCCGCTTTACTCAAATTTCAGTCTAAAGATAAATTTTATGATAGGATGTGGAATTCAGTTGAAACTTTCAATTAAGTATGAGCAGGAAGAAAGTTATTCATTCCAGTGTTAGCAGAATATCCAGATCTGGGATTAAAGGGAAGAGACAGGGCATGGAAAATTAGCTAAAAGCAAGTGTTGAGTATTAGAGGAGATGGATTAGATGGATTAGGAAAAGAGCAACTGGAGTTCCATGAGAGCAAAAACCAGAAATCAATAAGGAAAATACTAATAACACAGCTCTGCCACACTGAGGAATCTGTGTGGGTTAAAAGGGAGTCTCAACTCAATAGAATGCACTGGAAGACTGTTACAAATAATAGTAAAGGAAGCTTAGATGAAAAGTCTAAACTATGCAAATATTCCTGCAAATCATCATATTCCTGGTACAACTTGTCATAAAAGATGTAAAGTTTCAGTTTTGCACCATTCTAGCAAAGCATCAGACTGTGCTCAGGGCTACCCTGTGCTAGACTGAGAGATTGGAGCTTCTTTGAAGACGTCTACTGTTCAGCAGAAGAAAAGATCATTGGCAAATTAGGATGAAGAGAATATGATATTTTCTGAAAGTGAACTATTTTATGTTTATACGTACTTTGTATTGTCCTTACTGGTATTTATCTTAGTTTTAGTTTGGTTTTATTTAGTTTTACTTCTAAGAAGTATTGATGTTGTGTATAGCCATGATCAAATTAACTTAAACATCATCATTTTTAAAAATTAAATTGCATATTACTTCTCTCATTATATGTATACATGAAACTCACAAAGTTATAGTAGTTCCTCCAACTTACAAATAGGAAAGCTGAAGTTTGAGAAGAAAATACAAATTGTAAATAAAAAGACAAATATGGAAATCAAGAAACAACCTCTTACCTTTCAAACCCAGTACAAAACCACAATGTGAGATGATTACATAATTCAAAAGGAGAAGAGATGAAGAAGGGAAAGACAAAGGAAATTATCAGAGAAAGAGGAGAAATAGAGACTAAAGTGAGAGAAAAGGAAAGATGGAAGAAGAGAAAAATGAATGTCATAATTTTAAACCTTGATGTTTGTCATTAGTATAAATATATTATCATTAACATATGATCACTAGTTATTATATTTGAGGAGTGATTTTGTCACCAAGTTATAATATGTGTCATATTAAAATATTTACTGTATACTGTATAATCTTGTCTCTGAGAAGCAATATGACAGCATTTGGACTATCTTAATATCCATTGGTACTCTTTGTGTCTATGTTGAAGAAGAAGCCTTCTATGGATTTGTTTCCTAGAAGGAGATAATGTGGCTCCAACCACAAGATCTCATTAAAACCTATCTATGTGCGCTCTATAGTTATATACAATAAAAACAAAATCTGTGTCTCTTTGCTCCCTCTCTCTCTCTCTCTCTCTCTCTCTCTCTCTCTCTCTCTGTGTCTCTCTCTCTCTCTCTCTCTCTCTCTCTCTCTCTCTCTCTCTCACTCCCCACCCCCATAGGACACTGACTAGAAACTTTCTTGAAAAACTTTAAGAAAGCAAACGTTTGTGCTGATTGCTGTGATTGGTTTGGTCGAATAAGAATGCAATATTTTGGAATTTCATGGAGCATTATTACGAAAGCCATGGCGAATAAACAAAGAGTCAAGCTTCATTACGCTGATGCTCTCATAGATGAACTTGGACTTCGCGGCACTCTCCTCAGATCTAAGTTAGGAATACTTTTAAATCAAGAGTGCTAAAGTGCGTGTTTGTCTGCATTTCAACTTAATATTTAATTCTTCCTCCCCCCCCCAAAAAAAAACCAAGAGTTCTATAACAGGTTTTATAGTCTGGTCATTTTTGTTTGCATTTGAAAAGCTTATGGCTGATAATAAGATTTACTCGCTCTCTCTTCAAAAAGTATGAATTGCAACCCAATTTCCTTAAAAGATAATGTTGCATTGTTTTCATATATTTAATTTCTCTTTTCAAGCAAATTTTAAAAAACTTAT
The DNA here is from genome assembly GCF_011064425.1 of Rattus rattus. Taxonomy (NCBI): domain Eukaryota; kingdom Metazoa; phylum Chordata; class Mammalia; order Rodentia; family Muridae; genus Rattus; species Rattus rattus. Next base: position 78,141,565 of record NC_046157.1, on the reverse strand, counting down.
TTTATCAAACATTTTTTCTTTAGCTTTGACAAAACTCATTTTAAGAGGATTTTTTCACATAAGTACTGTTCTTAAATGGGTGAGTCACAGAAGTATAAACATGGTGAATACTTTTCTAATGTAACAACTGATAAAAGCGGAAAAATACAAAAGTAATTCACAAAATCTAATACAAACTATGAGAAAAAATACACTGGCGATGCATGAAACAGTCAGGCATCTTTCTGCTTTTTTCTTCGCAGTAGCATTAATTGCAAATCTCTCTGAATAGGAGCTTCAGTCTTGATTTGGAATGATCTTATTTAAATTATATCTTTCCATGAGGAGATTTGTCCAAACACTTAGAACCACTTTCAGTTGAAATACACCTGGCTTTAAGTTAATCAGTAACTGGGATTTTTAACAGAAGTAACCACATCATTTACATTTCCAGGTGTGAATACATTATTTTGTTATGACATATATCTTGACGACATGACTGATCATTCCCCATGAATTCAAGCAAACCTTTCCTTGGTTTACTAACCTTCAAAGAGAAAAAATCTTACTACAGACAGAGAAGGTATCCAAGATTAGAGGCACACTTGTGTGGGGCTTCACAAGTAGTAAGGGTGGGGAACTACCCTGACCTGTAATCTGAAGGCTGTGATTTAAGAGTTAGAAAGCAGTAAATTTGTCCTATTGACACTTAGGACTCTTGCCCTGGCCTCCAGAAAAAGGCAGAACTGCACTACAGGAGATCTCTAAAAAATAAACTTCTTACGTGCTTGTCTGTGTTTACACATACATTTTTAAATAAATAAATTCCCATATATGCACATAAAACATAGGCATTGCAAAGGTAGATTGAGAGATAAGTAGTGTTAAAACTAGTGTCAAAATTGGTTCAATTAAAAATCTTAGCCTTATTAAACCAGATGAAACAGTGACTGGTTATCTGCAAATCAGATCTAGTCTCAAAGTACTTTGGAGTATATCTATTTATTCAAGTTTTAACTCAGGTCCAGAAAATCAATCTGAAGAATGAACATTTTTCCCATCACTCCTTGTAATTGTTCAAATACAACAGGCATAGTAAACAGTCATGTTGATAAATTTACCTTTAAAATAATATTGCATATACATTTGCCAAAATGTGCCAAAGTTAGCCACTCTGCTAAATCTCAGGTTGCTTTTGTTGGATTTTATTTCTTTTCTAAAATGAAATCTTGGCGTACATACAAATGATTTCTACTCTTTACCTATATTGATTGTTGGAAATTGCCAACAAAACCCATCTAGGTCCAGCACAACTAAACAGCCATGCCCCACCAGAATAGGTCTCTTCCGAAATAGCTACTTTATCAAGTCTCTCCTTGTACACGAGGAACTTGACTCTGCTGTATAGCTGCATTATGGTGACATTCTTTTTTCTCTCTCTTTTTTTTTATGGTGACGTTCTTATTTCTCCACTTTCTCAGTTTTTGCTTGGGAGCCTTATAACCAGTCCTTCCCAGTAAATCCCTTTATTATGTCTAACCGTAGATTATTGGCTCACTTAATTCTATTATTAGATTAATTCATTGTGAGGGATCAACCATAATCCCTTGTTCATTTACTTAACTTTAAAAGTTGAAAACATTATTTCTAATCCATGATTCAAAAGAAAGATAAAAATGTGTTTTCTGATTTCTAATTTGGAACAGATAAACAATTCTTCTGGCTGCTGTGTGAAATCGAACAAAACAGCACGAAAACGTCTCCCTATGTGCTGCGGTTTGCTCCAAAGAACATGGGAAGCAAAGCTATCCCCAGTCAATTAAAATTTAGTGCTTGGATATGCCACAATGTGTTCTTTAACCTTGATGGATTAACTTGAGAGATGTCAAAAGTGGCTGCCAAGTTTAGAGAGGAAAACAAGATAAGATTTATCTATACCAATAGATCCTCTCACCATGTCTGGTTTTTATCACTTGTATTGCCAAACAATTGTATATTCTAAGATGGTCTCAGAGAATAAAGGAATGAAAAGATACACTCTGGATCTTTTTGCCAAGTGTCTTATAGATTGCGTTATGGAGCTTTAAGATTTTGACAGGACATGAAGAATGGAAAGGATAAGTATAATGTCAGAGCTCTGGACTCTGTGGCCCAGGTGGATTATCAAAGAACTATGGAATCCTAGTGGTTCAAAGAACTCAAAGACAACAACATATTTCAATATTTTCCCAACCTTCACCTGAGTTTCTTCCGTCAACTGAAATGAATTTCGTGTGGGTGACATTGAGGATGAAACAGTACTTAGATGACATTGTTACAGTTAACAGTCGCTTGACACCATTTTGTATGAGTCGCTATAGAAACTTCAGTGCACAACTCTACAACTATACTTTGGCCCCACAACATGCTATGCTAATAATAGAATAAGTGAATTTTAGAAAACAAAACTTTCTATCACTTAATGCAATTTCGAATTTCATACTAGTGCTAAAGATCTGCGATATACCAAGTTTTAGCACAGGCTCAAAATATTAGCTATTCATTAAATGTCCACCCTAGACTCCAGTACATCCTGTGGTCCTGAGTAATACAGGAGTTTAATAGATTATTTAGTTGTTCCTTTTCAGATTTCATTTGATTCAATATATTTCAACTCTACTAATGCAACAGCATTTTTATTTTCTTGCTTGTTCCCATTTTCTTTGGCGGCAGGCGATTAGGAAAGATTGCTTACATTTTCTAAATAAGCACATTTGGGTATAATTCATAGGTGAGTACAAAGTACTTTTTTAACTATTGCTCATGGTCCACATAGTTTTCATAACAATGCCTCGTGGAATATGCTTCATGAACAACCTACATCAAGTCACACACCATTACTGTAACACTTTGTTCATTTAAATGTGCTGCTATAGACGTAGCCTCTTAAAACGGAATGCAGCTTCACAAACCCCAACTACTTCACAACAAATCACAGGCCTTCTTCATGAAGACTGACGGTTCACTCTAAATAACCTGTGGCAATTTAAATGCTCCCCAGCTCCAAAACATAATTCATGTTAAAATAGATTACCTTGTGGCTGCTGACTCCAGAAAAAAGAGTCCATAAGTAAATCTTAAAGATCACTTCAAACTTTTTTTTTTAAGCAGGATATATTTTAATTTAAACTTCATGAATTTGTGACCTATAATTGTACATGTAATGGTTGAAACTTTTATTATTTTAGGAAATGCTGGAAGATGATACATAAAACCAAAGAATTTAGAATTGTAATTAGAATATATAATGTATTATGACTGCAACAAATTGTGAATGAAGGCAAATGTAGCTACATGGGCCGCAAACCATAATTCCATGGTTCCTTTATTAAACAGAAGTTAGATCTGAGACACTTCAACACAACACAGAAAGAGTTTTCTCTTGGAATTCTAAAAATTTCTATCCAGTGATTTTTAAATTGATAGTTCTTGAAAATATCAAATAACTGCAGTTCTCTTTCTGAAAGACATGAGCAAGATAATGTGCTGTGAAGTCACTCTACAAAACTTGAGGTAGCTATCTTAACTAATATATTCTTATCTGTCTTTCAAAAGCCCAAAGAAAAGATAGAAAATAAAACTAGATAAAACGAGAAAGCATGGTTTTTCTTTAACAGGCATGCTTTGGTACAGTAAAGTCCCATCCCGGAGAACTCCAGATCACGTGTGCCAAGCATGATTCTCCGTTGCAGTCAGGGCATTCACTCTTATTTCTTTTGCTTTAATGGGGATGTCTGTTTCCTGACACCTGAACATTACTCTCCTGAATTTTACATTTTCACAGACCTTAAACATTCTCTTTTGTCCCATAGCTAAAAGCATCACTGCTCCTGATGGGTCTTAAAATGTATGCTTTCAACTACGTGATTAGAGAAAGGGTGGTACCAATTTTCAAGATGGCCTAGAGGATGTTTTATCTTCCTCCACAAGGATCCCTGCTTACTTTGTACATGGAAAGAAAGATAGCTTCAATATGGAAATACATACCTTTTCAATAAGAGAATATACAGCACAAGTATTAAATTAAATATTGAAATATTCATTTAATAATGGTAAGTAAAATTTATTCATATAATATCAGGGCCATTTAATATCCATAAATAATAATTCTGAACATAATGGAGCATTAACTCTTAGACTTAAGCTATCTCATATCTACAGTATTGTCTCACTACTATTTATAACAGAAATTTTTAGAAGAAAGTTACTAACTAGATATGTAAAATATACACTATTATTTTCAGAGCTAGCATTTATATTCTCTCTTATTTTTCCCTCTTGTAAAATACTTTTCCATAAAATCACGCTTGAAAGTTGCTTTAGTTTTATTTCTGTCACTGTAGAGAAACATCAGAGACTATTAAGTCCTCATTCATTCTTGCTTTGTTGCAGAGGTCTGAGAGGGCTCATAAACTCTTCCTTTCCTTTCAATGAACAAAGCAGGGGAGAATCTACCCTAAAATAGAAAGACTCCCTTTGTCTCTGCACATACCTGTTTATGTAAAAAGAAAAAAAAACCAAAATTTACCATTCTGAAAAGCACATGATAAATTTGCATCATAAATCCCAAACTTACCTTTGGTTTGGGAAGGATCCAGTAAGTGTTCTTGATCACAACTGCTCCATCTGACAGGTTTAACTGATGACTCCCCATAGAAAAGGCTGAAAGAACAGGATTTAATAATTCTATTCATGTCCCACTCTCAGCCTAAGCTATTATTTTTCATTTATTTCAAATACCTCCCCCTCCCTTTTGTTTCATAACAGACTTGTAGGTTCCTATATCTTTTTATACGAAAGGTCTTTTTAACCATGGATTACTTTCCATTAATTTTTATTTTCCTCTGGACACGATTATCTCTTCAACTACTTTTGCCTTTTTATAATTGTGCATGCCTATGTTTGTGTGTAGTTTATAAATACATATCTGTGTGTATCGTGTGTGTGTGTGCGTGTGCGTGTGCACGTGTGTGTCTGTGTGTGTGCAGTGTAGAAGCCAGTGATCAATGGTAGATGCCTTACTCAATCACTGCCTTACTTTTGTGAAATAGTCTCTCACTGATGTGGAAACTCAGGAATTGTCTAGAGTGGCTAGTTGGCAAGCCACAGGAAGCCTACTATCACCATCTTCCTGGTTCTGGGGTTATAGGTATGTGCCACAATGCCCCAATGTTTTAAATGAGTTTTGGGTATCCAAGACTTCACACGTGTGAGACACATCACGACTAATCCATCACTCCAGTCCTTTCATTTAACTTTTAGGGGGGGTGGGGTTTAACATCATACTTACTCAAGAAACAAACTTATTAAATTCTTTTAAATCCTGAATCTGTGTTAAGAACTAGACATAAAAAGAAAATTAAGACTGATTCTTCCACACATAACTCACAATCTGATAGCAAAAGAAGTGCAAAATCAGACACCCTCAAAGAGAAAACTTGAAGGTATTGGAGAAAAAAATATAGGTTTCATAATCTCACAGTTTTATTTTAAAGTCCATGCTCTGTCATCCCTGATGTGTGTGTCACTGATCCAACAAACCCCTTATTATCTGAATCAGTCTAGTGTCATCTTAAAAATAGTTTCTCAGAGGAAAAGGAGAACATGGATATTTATCTATGTATAGTGTTGTATCCTTTATCTATAATTCCCCTAGACATGCTTAGAAGAGATTTGCACACAAAGGGAGAAAATAACTTAAACTTTGCACTTCTCAGGAGCTGTGAATGAAGAAAGCACCCGCTGTAGGGTGAACATAACATGAAGCAGTGATATATTCCTCTACTCTAAGCCCCAAAAGGTAACACACTTCCTAAAGGCTAACTCGGCTCCCTTTCAAAAACCCTGATTAGGACAGCACAAGGTAGGGTGGAGAGACTCTGAAAAGTAGAGACAGACTGCTAAGTGCCAAGGACTTTGCAGCTTGCTTGTTTTCTTGCTTTCTTGCTTTCTTTTTCTTCCTTCCTTGATTTCTTTCCTTCTTTCTTCCTTCCTTTCTCTTTCTTTCCTTCTTTCTTTCTTTCTTTCTTTCTTTCTTTCTTTCATTTTCTCTCTTTCTGTTTCCTTCTTTCTCCCTTTCTTTTATTAAAAATAGATTTTTTCATAAAATATATTCTAATTAAAGTTTTGTCTGCTCTTACTCCTCCCAGTTCCTCTCTCCTTCCAAATCGCATCTAGATAAACACCCTTTCTGTCTCTTTGGAAAACAAATAATCGTCTAAGGAATAATAAGAAAATACAATGTTAAGACAAAAGCAAGCACATCGGGATCAGACAGACAGAAGAAACGAACAAGAAACAGAGCAAAAGCAAAGCCACATAAAACACAAGTAGACACAGAGACACGCATTTTCACACAAAGAGATTTCAGAAAATCAGAAGCCAAAAATGAACAAAAATTGCCTAAAAGGTATAAAATAAAATAATAGAATAAAAAAGGCTAAAGGTCCTGGTACATTATAACACATGAACTTCCAAAGACTCCATTGAATTCATTTTGTGTTGAATCTACTCTCAAGAGTATTTTCCCAAGAAGACTTCCTTGGACGAAACCTAATTTTTAACTGGCAAAAAAATTGCAGATAGCTTCTGGGTTAGGGACAGGGACTTATATGTATTTCCTGTTATAATTCTAGGACCTCATCTGGTTCAGTTCTGTGTCTGTCAACACATACTACCTCAGTCTAGATGAGTTCATATATGTTGCTGTATGTAGGAGAACTTGTTTGTTTGTTGTCCTCTTCTGTCCTGGCCCTTACACTTTCTGCCTTCTCCTCTGCAGGGTTCCCAGAGCCCAGAAGGGAGGGGTTTGATGAAAACAAACTTTAGCCGTGAGTGCTACTGGGTATCTCACTTTCTGCATAATTTCTGGCGTTGGGTCTCTGTGTTTGTTCCCATCTGCTATAGGAGGAAGCTTCTCTGATCATGGCTGAGCAAGGCACTGATCTGAGTATAATAGAATTTCAATCAGACTCATTCATCTCTGTGTTCTTCTAGCAGAACAGTTCTAATTGATTCGTTACTAAGATCCTGACATATCTCATCTCAGATTCTTCACCAACTAAATAGTGTCACATATGGGTTCCATCTCATGGAGAGAGCTTTAAGTCCAATCAGATATTGGTTGGATATTCCCACAAACTTTGTGTCATGATTGCATCAGCATAACCTACAGACATGTCACCCGTGTAAGTCACACACATTTATAACTGGGCTGTTGCTTATATTTCTCTTGTGGTAGCATACAGAGTATTTTCCAATGCCATGATCACTAGCCCATAGGGTGAAGGCTTTAGGTAGGCAGTCTATCAACTGTACCATGTTCAGTGAGTTTACGTTCTGCCTTCAAAAATAGGACTTTACTATCAGTTTGTGGAAAGTAGCCTTGGGTTTTTACCAGTAACTTAGGTTTTTGCAGGATTCTTATGGGACTCCCTTGGCCAAAAAAATCAATTGAATGTAACCCATTGTCAGTACTGGAATTTTCATTTGGTGACTCAATTTCTATTTGGGGTTCTATTTCCCCCATTCTTTGATGATTTCATTTAAATAGCCTTTATATGTGTATGTTTTAATAAGCTTCTATTGTATTGAGTTTTTCATATGACCCTTCAAATGGCCATTAATTTTAGTCTTCCCTCCATCTATTTCCTCCCTCATCCCCTTAGAATATATTACATGGAAAAAGTCTACTAAAAAGAAAACTTTTTGAAAGCTACATTTTGCCAATGGCATTTAATCTCAAATGTAAGCATACTTAAACTGTTGTTAATCATTATTTCATTGTTTGATTTTCCTCTTTTCTTTCAGCTTCATGTTGAGGTAAATAAATAAAAAAATTATTCCACATTATTACTTCATTTCATGAAGGCCTACAGCAGCACTAATATATTATTTTCATTTTTCAAGTACTAAAATTATCATATAGACTGTCATATGTCTGTACAGTCAAACTTTACCTAGGAATGGATCCTGGCCAACTTATAACACATTTTGTTTAAATCAATTACAGGCAAAATCTAGAGGTAAATAATTTATAACATGATGAGTTCTTCACAAGCTGGTAAATCTGTCTGTGTCCAAGATTGTCCTCAGCTTCCTTCAGTTGGCTTTCCCGTATCTCATGTTAAGAGATTTTACATTTCACCTCTATTTCACAGGTCAGGAAATGATATTAACCCCTTTCCAAATGAACAGCTCCGACTACAAAATCACATAGCAAAAGTGTGTCCCCAGGATAAAATGAAAGGGAGAAGGGAAGAAGGCAAGCGCTGTGAGAAATAACCAAGTAAAAACCAATGTAAAGTATTTTAGATTTTCTGAATTTGAATTAGATTTCTAAACATGGGAGGTGAGGTAGGGGAAAGCAAGCAGTAAATTTGACCTGAAACTCATAGTTTTACGATGAGAAACATTCAGAGGCAAAAAACAACAGTCACTCAATGATCTGTATTGAATTGGGGCACAGATGAGCTCTGCTTGTTCTTTCAAGCATGCAGGATTAAAAAAGGGCAAAGGATGCTTACACTATGGTCTTCTGCCTCTCTCCTTTGCAGAGGGTCTCCACACGCCCTTACTATTTCAAAGAAGACTTTATGGAATGTATGACATTATGCATTGTGGGTATCACTTATTTGATGCCCGCCTAGCATGAATAAAATCCTGTGGTCTGCCTCCAAAATCACAGAAAATGCACTTCTGAAAATCTAGCATTCAGGATTTGGAAGTGGGAAGTCAAAATTCAAGGCCATCCTCAGCTACAAAGCAAATTTTATTTGAAGGATAGCCTGAAGTACATGAGATACTATGACAAACAATACATGAAATTGCAATATCATTTAACATTCTAGTTAGTTAAATTGCATATAATTGTAAATCTTATCACACACACAGATATATATATACATATATATGTATTTATCCACACATTTCTTTATAAATAATAAATTATACTGTAAAAGTATAGATTATCTTCTCAAATAGTCAACCTGTGAATATTTGTGACATATTACCAGAGGGAAATGATGTTGAATTGTTAATATTTATCACTTCTATACTTAGAATGCATTTTTAATGTTAAGTATTTAAAGCATTAACTCAATAATTTGTTGCTGATTCCCTTGAATGGATGTGATAGATGGATGTTAGAGGGATGGATTGATTGTATGTAATTTAGACTATAAATATTTCCTAAATTATAGAAAGACGTGATATTACTAGACTAATATTCCCTATAGTGTTTTCTTAATGTTCCTTTCATTTATCATGTGTATAAGAAAAGTGATAAGATATTATGCAAACTGCTTTGTTGGTTATCATATTTATTGAAAGGGAAACCTGACTCCTGCAAATTGTCCTGTGACCTCTACATTTGTACCTTGGGACTTATATGTATATACACACAGACACTGACACAAAGACATACATACTGACATACTAAGATACACAGAAATACACGATGTAGGATGATGTCATTATGCAGCAAGGCAGGTCCAGGATAAGATGAAGCCTATCATTGGATGAGAAGGAAGGGTAGGTAGGGAAAAAGTCTAGGAAGGAGTGAGGAGTTAGAATCAAGATGGAATCAGGATGGAGACAACCAAGCCGGATGATCCAGATCCATGTGGCCTATGCCCATTTTACCTTGTCTAGGTGGGCGGTTTATATCTTTTTAATTGGCAGTGAATTTATTATGTGGCTGTGTTGTGGATTGAGAATTTAACCTAGAAATCTGATTGATAAATTGCAAGTTTCTAGAACTTTGATTTTACCAGACTACAGGGGATATGAGCAAAGTTCTGACGGGCAGAGGGCAGTAATAGAATGCCTGGGGTTAGCGTGGTGTCACGCTAGAATGGCCCACAGAAAGGAATGTGTGAGTCAGGCATGTTAACAACCCATCAAGGGGACAGTGTGAGAAAGCGTATGGTGGAGAGACACCCGGAGCGCTGCTCAGGTACTGGTAGCCACCAATCCATTTTTTTATTTACTGCAACAACACAAAGACACACACATACAAACATGCAGGCACACATACATGTGAAAAGTAAAGAAATAAATGTTTAAAACAATTAATAGATTCTGAGAGGAGAATGTGTAGATAAAAATAACCTATGGTAGAAATCTGTAATATTAACTCAGAAATTAGTGAATTTTCCTAAGTAGATGATGTTGGATGATCCCTAAAACTATATAAAATATCATCATTTTTTAAGCCAAGTAATTTTCCTCTCAGATATAAGTCATTCATTTTATCTAAAACTTATTAGGATCCCATGATTTACTACTATAAATTTATATGTTTTTTTTTCCCCATGCTCTTGACATTTGTCCTGGATTTTCTTAAATTACTCTGGGAAGAAATATTTTTCAGTACTTTTTTTCTCCTTATATTTTGTCTGTTAATCTAAGACTTTCATTCAAATGAACAAATTAAAAACAAACAAAACATGTTTTCTGAAAATTTAGTGACCATGATGAGAATTTTAATAGAAAGTAGAAGAAATTAATATGCCCACCTTACCGTTGGTATTGGCTTTCAACATGTTAAATATGCATGTTAAATATCCATGCACTTCTCTCAAGAAACAAGGACACATTGAAAATATAATCAAATGCCAGGTTTTTAGCTAACTGTAACGATAGCACTGTTTTATAGTTAGAATAAAAAGTATTTTCAGTCAAGACGTTTCTGCTTGAATTGTGGAAGGCAGAGTTTTCTGTTTTATACACATGAGAATCATGCTTTATCTCTGTTGCTTTCCCAGCCTGCCCTTCTCCTAGGTACCACTGGTACCTTTCAAACAGTATTTCTAAAGAACAAACGCTGCTACCACAGTTGGCAAGCGACAACTGTGCTTCCAGAATATGTCATAATCTGTCACAGATCTGCTTCATTATTTAGTTAAACTTGGAGGGGGAAAACAGATTCTTTTTCTCTATCCAAAGGCACTTTTTTGTAGAATAAATTATATACAAATACACAACACAAAAGAAACGGAATAAGAAAAGAAAATTGACATTTTGATTTGTGGACTCTCCAGTAGGTCTATCATTCATGGAGAAAAATATCACTATTGTCACTCTGCTCGGGCACGGAGACTAATTGGCCCAGCTGTGTCTGAGCAGGCTTTCTGCAGGGAATGCTGCCTTGCAAAGAAATTCCAGACACCAAAGGACTTGCAGGTGTTATGAATTGGGTCTAAAAGATGAGGCTGGGTCTGATTAGGGAGAGCTAAAGATGTATAGATGTGTCTTTCTAAACACTGAGCTACTAATATGCTTTTTTGTGTGGGTGACAGTTCATTCATTGAGAAAATATTTCAGAATTTGTACTCCATACAAAGCCATGTGCTAAGCACCAGCCTTAGTTTAGGAAGCCAGTAAAAGTCATTATTATGGGGAAGACAGTCAGAGATCTGCATAGAAATGAGGACTTCTCTTTCCTCTGAAGTAGCGCAAAGCATTATTTTAGTTTTCTTTTTGTGTTTGCTGCTCTCATCCATAACCATAGTGACAATGAAGGTTAATGATATTCAACACTTGTCAGAGTGAATAGGTGAAATCATTTGCCCAAAATCATATCCAGGTCCCCTGATGGCCAATTTAGAGAAAGAGTGAGTTTACTACCATTTCATATGAAAGAGTCTGATAAGAGTTTCCAACCATAGAGTATCCTACGAAGACCCGATGTTTCAAGCTGCTTTCCAATACCAGAAATCTGTTTATAACTTATGATATTAGGCTCTTCTTCAGTATCCTCAGAAGGGCGTGAGAGAAGGTTGCTATTTTGGTTGCAATGCGAGGTTAATTTGGAAATTTCTCCAAAACAGAGAATCTCTTAGTCTCTGGCACTTCTACTCTGCCTGATCACATTTAGTGACATCTTTAATGACAAGAATAAATCAGTTACAAAGCAATCACAGTAACCACTAACCTCTCAGGATGATGAATGATGCATTCATCTATGGTACATGGCAGTAGTAGATTTGAGGCAAATCTCTGGGCCAAGTACCTACCATTCGTCCTTTGTATTGAAACAAAAATACTAAGAGGTAGAGACAGACTTGGAGTAGAGCAAGATTGCCTTGTGGTAAGTAGGCCATTTTGTTTGATCAGAAGATTCAGAGAAATTTGATTCCAGGAGCTCGTTAAACTAGGCTACCCCAGTCCAACTACAGATTCATTCATTTTGTCTCTGTCTCTCCATTTCTGTATCTCTGTGTCTCTCTGTCTCTGTCTGTATCTCTCTGTGTCTCTCTTTCTGTCTCTCTCTGTCTCTCTTTCTGTCTCTCTCTGTCTCTCTTTCTTTCTTTGTCGATCTCTCTGTGTCTTTCTCTCTCTGTATATCTCTCTCTGTGCCCCCCTCCTCTCCCCTCTGTGTGTGTGTGTGTGTGTGTGTGTGTCCCACTCTCCCCTCAGTTTAAGACAGAAAAACTGACCAGTTCATAAAATAGACTTCTTACTCTAAAATATTCTACAATTCATTTTGTTGCTACTTTGTTAGAAATAAATTCTTAACCTACTACTATCAAAAATTTTAGCTTCTGTATTGTCATAATAGATAGTTGGCTATCATGCTATTAGTTCCTTCCTTCCTTCCTTCCTTCCTTCCTTCCCTCCTTCCTTCCTTCCTTCAGTGTATCAAAAGCACTGAAAACTGACCTTCACCTCTACCTTCCCCATCTTCCTATACCTCCCATGAATGTATCCTACAGAACTGATAAGAGTCTTCCATGGAAAACTGGAGAAGCAAGTTTTGAGAGATAAGCATCACCAAGTAACAAGGGACCAGCTCCAAGGCAGAACTGAACTAGAGACTTGACCTAGCAGTGAAACTGCTGATGCTGCCCATAGACACTGGTTCCAGGTGACTCCTTGAGATCACAGACTTTTTCCAGCACTTACTGCCTGTTGTGCTTGTGAGTCTCTAAGTCTAACTATTAGACAACAAACATGGGCAATGAGATACAGGTGTCCATAGCTGGGAACCGGTCAGTTGTATTCTACACAATGGAATTAATCAAGGTATATAGATAACATAGAGCATTTTTTTCTACTACTGAGAAGTATGAGAAGCATGTGGGTCCTTTCTAAGCATGAATTCCTGTGGTTACTGCTGTGAGAGACATTTGTGCACGTGTCCTTGTATGAGAATATGTTATCAGTTATATCCTTAGAATGGGCATTGCAGCATCACAGTGTTCACAAGCACTGTGCTTATTAAATAGTGTTCTACGTTTGCCAAAACTATTACACCATTTCACATTCTCGGAAATAGCTTAAGAGAAAACAATCATTCTCGGTTATAGGATAATAACTGAGCTTTTCTGTGTCTTCCTATCGTATCTATTTGGTTGAATGTGCTTCTGTATATGTGTGATTCAAATGTACTTCCTTGTGATTATTAAAGAAATCATGAGCCATTTCAGTTAAAGTTCTACAATTTTATTGGAAAGTGACTTTGGCATATGAAGTTTTAAAAATTATTTTTTTTATTTTTTGAAATTAAAATGCAATTATACTATTTTTTCCTTCTCTGTTCTCCTTCCAACCCCTCCCATGAACTCACTTCCCTTTCTCTAAAACTCATAGATTCCTTTTTCTTAATTGAGTTTTTACATATACATAAATAAATACAACCTACGAAGTTCTCATAATGTGACTTGTATGTGTGTGTGTGTGTGTGTGTGCTTTCAGTGATTTGATGAATTAATATTGTGTTATAAGTCTTATTTTCCTTAATTTTTATGACTCATACTTTTGATGTTTTTATAATTTCTCAGTGTTGTACACTTGGGATTAATTCATTTATTTTCTCCATGTCAGACATTTTTCCTTTAGTGGTAGACATCATGTTAGCATAGTTTTTTCTACTGTGAAAGTGGTAACAGCACCATTGTCATCCATATTTTTATCTATCTTGCAGACTCAATAAAAATTAAAGTTCAAAACATATTGCAAAACAAGATTAAAACCAAGAATTGATATGCTGTTCATGAAGCACTTCACAGTTTCTTTTTCATGTATCTAGGACAAACGTAATTATTTTCCTCTGTGTTGGTATTAGCTACACTTTCTTCCTTCTCCTTATTGCTATTAACTTGAGCAGGGGATAATGTACTATACTAGTAAGAATCAGTATTTTAAGGATACGTATTGGTAGACTGATTATACGCTAACCCAGGCTATGCACAGGCAACTATGCTCCAGGAAATGTGCTTCACTGGCATCACTTGTTCCCTGGGAAAGTGGGAGAAAAGAACAACAACTAATTATCTGTGTAAGTCTAGGAGTGACAGGGGTTTGGGCCTTTCATTTAGGGATATGTTCTTGCTGATGAGTCTTTCCCTTCTGAATTGCCATTGGAAAATTACTTCCAAAGGCCAGTGTCAGATGTAGACTTCACAGAGTTGGTGCTGAAGCCAAGTTATTGTAGGTCACCCAAACAGAGAACCACTTGGATCATGTGTCTATGCATCTGACAAGTAGCTTAGCATTTGCTTGATCATCCACTAGCTCATAGGGGAACTGGTTAAAAGTAAGCCTTACTGTCAGAGTAGAAATTAATTGATCTTTCACTGAAGCCTCTCTCTTCTCTTTAAAATGATAAAAATATTATGAAATGGAGAGTCTTCAAAAATCAATAAGATTATTTTAAAAATAAGCTGTAGGATCATCCATATCACCTCAGCATAATCTCAAGGCTAAAATAAAGGAAAAATTCCAGGGGTGGGTTGGATTTTAAGACTGCCATTGGATGGAAGTGATATATCCTTTATTTGAAAGGTGATAATATTGAAAATCCTCATATCTACTTTCCAATCACTGATTCTTAGGTCACTATAAAAGTTCAAATGCCATACTAGAGGGTAGATAATGTTGTACACAAATGGAAGAAATACACAGCCTGTTTTTTCTACTAAGAAAAAAAACTACCAGAGGAGGCAAAATGTGGATTAACTGCTGATTTGATTTTAACGTGACAGTACGTGATATACTAGTATTGATTACCTACTGCTGTGGCTACATAGTGTTTCTGTTGTTAAGATGGTGAGGAGATTTGGTTGCCTCGAGGAAGAGGAAATTGAAGTCAAGATGTTTTTCGAAGTAGTTGTGGTCTCCTAAGAGCCAAGTTATTAAAATAAGTGTAACAGTTGTGACTGGAGTGAATGATGAACTTTTATATAAATTATGTGATTGATTAAAAAGCAGTATCAGGCTAAGATAATGAGGTCAGCAACAACCAGGAAGAAGGTATCTAAAATAGCAAAGAATTGTCTAAATAATGAGATTTGAAAAGTCCTCTCTCCATTAGTCAAGCTATGAAAAATGTCTCAAGATCACTATGAGCCAAGAATAGAACTATTGTCATTGGCTATTTAGAGTCATTGTGTCTACTATAAGAAAGAGGAAACAAAATAATCCTGACTCTAAACCATCCATTTGCAGTGTTCCAAGACCGGCTGTGTTCATGTAACCTTTGGAGACCACTGGAAGCTTTGTCTTTCCCTAAGGCATTCTACATCCAGGGTGACCTTTCAATACAAATGAAAACTGCAATGGAAAATGAATCTAAGGGCTAGGGACAAGGCTCAGTGATTAAAGTCAAGACTCAACTATACAAGGTTGAGATCCTGTGTTTAGATTGCCTGGACCCACATAAAAAAAATTGAGCTTGAAACCCTGTACCTGTAACCCCAGGGCTAAATGTGGTCCACACAAGTGGATCTGGGAGCACTTTAGACCGTCTACTTGAATTGGTGAGCTCCTAGTTTAGTTAGTTAGTAGAAGTTAGAGAAGCAATTTAGGAAAATTTCCTTACATTATTCTCTCACTTTCACATGTGACTACAGATGAGCACTTGCGTACACAGCTTCTACTCCCTCACATTCACTCACATACAAGAAATACAGAAAGAAAAAGAGATTGAAAGGGAGAGGATAATTATAAAGGGAGGGAATCTATAAGGACATGACAGTATAGCAATGTCTCTTCTTTCTATAAAAATAAAATGAAAAAAAGTCCTAAGGAAGGATATGGCATTATAATGAGAACACAAATATTTGCAAAGCATTTTATCATGTCCATCAGTCCCTACCCATTTATTCTCCAAGATGTAGGTTAATGCAAAAAAAGAGAAGTGGGGTGAGTTCTGTGGTACAGGATGATTAGAGCCTTTAAGCCTCACATAGAAATACAGTACAACAGACAGCAGCTGGAAAAGAAAGAGGGGAGGAAGAGGAAGAGAGCGGAAGAGAGGAGGAAGTAACAGATCCAGGGGAGAAAGAGGAGAATTTTCTTAATGGATTGAAATTAAAGATCCCTAAGATGTCTGATGTGAGAACAACCCAGTTGAAGAACAACACATACAATAGACAAAACTCCTTTTATGATGGCGTTGAAACGTGAGAACTCTGAATCAGCACAGAGACTGTCTTTCACATCACATGTCATATGTCTCATCCCTAAATGATAGTGACATAAACAAATACCAGGATGAGAGGCAAGGGAAGATGAAAGACATGAATACCATACTGTTAGTTGATTTCATTGTGCTGGAAGTATTAGCATTTGATATATATTGTCGATAAAACTATATGTGTACACTTTGCTCTAGGGAGAACACAGCAACTTGTATCCAACAAAATGACATTGCGTATTTATTTACTTATTTATTTATTTATTTATTTATTTATTTATTTGCTTAATCTGCCTGCACCCTTACCTATGTATGTTAGGTTATATTCTGTTATATCTATCAGATTCCAGTCATTCCATACACCTGTGAGGTTTGAGTGTTTTTGTTGCCGATATTATTTGTTTGTTTTAAATTATATATCTTATAGCTACTCAAGGGGAACAGAACTAACAAGAGATGAGAAAGTCTTCCCTTCTGAAAGAAGTTTCTGAAAGTGTTTGTGGATGAGAGAAACATCTTGGTCTCAGAAGTCAAACACTCTCTCATTTGTGCATCAAAGGTTTATCCCTGCAAGAACTCTGGCCATTCTTTGGAGCAAGCTCCTAGCTAAGTTAAAAAGAAGAAAAAAATCTCATTTTCCCTGTTTTGTAAGTCTTTATTTTTGTACTTTTCGTATTTTCCATTTGCTTTTGCTGTTGATTTGTTTGCATGCCTAGAGACTTACTGCCTAGGCTCAGTTGACAGTTCTCCCACTTAGGCTGAGATTTTAGACAAGTTGCTTAATTCAGTGTGTCTCCAGGTTTTAATTTCAAAGAGAACAAATCATATTTTCTACCTCCTGGGTTTGTTACGAGGATTAAGCGAATTAATAGTTAAAATGCATTCAAAGAACAGGACAAAGGTAAATTACATTAATGTATTAAATAAATGAATTTAATTGTGTGTGTGTGTGTGTGTGTGTGTGTTTCTTCCTGATTGTTAGAATGTATTCTGCATATCAGGTATAATTCCTTTATAAATTATAGATGACATGAATTTTCCATTCCCTTACCTATTTGTTACACAGTCCTCCCTAATTTTAACTTAGCAACACAATCATGTCTTATTTACTGCCATAACACGCACTTATACATTGGAGGAAAGGAGCAAATCTCAACATTATGTTCTGAAAAGATTTAGTGACTTTAATGACTGGCAAAACTTTCTCTTCAAGTTGGGGACTGAATTTATCAGAATGTGTCACCAAAACTCTGTTGTCATTTCATTCTGATTTGCCACTCAGTCCTTGTAAATATTTATAGAACTATTCCTTTTCTAATGTTAAGTTGCCCTATCTACAAATACCTAGCAAAGTCTTGAAATATCACGATTTTCAAACTTAGCTTTTCTTCGGCTCACATGGAAATGATTTGCCTTGTTAACTTATGTTTTCCTTAGTTGGATCTAAATGGATAAGGAAGAAAGTTATGACATGGGTCAATGTTCTTGCAGGATTTCACTAGGTTACAGAACATTATACTCTTTCCTGTGTGTGTGACCACACAATATATATGCACACCACATGCATCAAATTGCAACCTCCTTGAGACACGTTTATAAGGTAAATGAGAATTCCTGCAATCCAAGATTCTCTGAGTACCCTACTTTCATGTACAGTGATATTTACCCAAGACCTAAATAGCAACTTATACATGGTTTTTATGAGAAAAGCCATTTTTTTAATGTGCAATGGTCTCCCTGATATGGTAAATTTTCCTTTCTGGGGCTTCAGTTATGTTTGGACAACCTAAATCTGAACATATTAAATGAGAACTTTCAGGAGTAAAGAGTTCACAAGTTATACATTGCATAGCATGTTGATGAGCAAGGGGTTAGTCTTGCATTGCCAAGACCGTTCCTACCTGGCCCTGAACCAACCTAATGGCTATCTGGAGTTTCAAATTAATTGCTCTGAAATCCAGAACAATTATGTTCAGGTAACTTTTTTTAACAATGGCTCTAACAGTCAGGAGTAGCAATACTGGAAATTTGGAGATGCCAAAGAGGAGAAATGAAGTCTTTCTTGAAGTGTAAAGGCTCAATTTAGTAAGAAAAAAAAAAAAAAAAAAAAAAAACAACCCAGGTGTGCTGAGGTTGCTAAGAATAAATCATCTACCTGTGTAATTGTGAAAAAGGAAAAGGAGATTGGGCTAATTTTGATGTCACACCTCAAAATGCAAAAGCCAATGCCACACTGAGTGACTAGCACTTAGTTAAAATAACAAGGGTATTAAATTGGCATCACTATATATAAAACAAGGTTTAAAAAAAGTGTGTACGAATGTGTGTGTGTGATTTGTTACTCTCTGTGTTTTAGACATTGATTGGAAGTAAACAAATGCATCTCCATGATAAAGAAGCAGCTTTTGTCCTTAGATTTCACAACTGCATTGTCTTTTGAACTAAGTGGTGCTGAGAAAATGTGGACCTACTTATGGCTACTGGTTTTGTTTATTGCCTAAAAGAGACAGAATACTTTCAAATGTGCCTTGCAAGGTGAGGAAGCGGCGTGATCACTGCGATACTTTTATAAGAACCTAACTACAGTTTGCCATGTAGAAATGAGAAACAGGAGAAAAGCTAATTTGCAGAAATACACAAAGAGAGAACATCAAGAATTTAAGTCTGCGTAGAACTTCATGATGGCTTTTTTTATTAAAAACAAACAACAAACAATCTCTTCAACTTTACTTTCAATTTTATGTCTAAACCTGAGGAATTTATGTTTATGTCTAAACATGAGAAAATCTATGTGGGTTCCCTGACCATTAAATAATCACAGTCTTCTGACCAGCTGAGAATGCTGGATTTTGGCAAGGTGATGATTAATCCAAGTAATTTCAAAGTTGGGGAGTGTAGACTTTCACATGACACTGGACACTGTGTCACAGCCCAGGCGATGCTTTGGTTTATCCTGACAAAGCCTTTTTCCAGCACTTACTATGCATGACATGCCACACTGAGAAGGACAGAGAAGTGGGTCATGAATAAAACATGCTCCGGGTGTTAATGAGGCTTGTGAAGTCAGAGGAAGGTATAGAACACAGCAGCTATGATGAAATGTGCTGCTCACTAATTTCATAAGAGTTTAGGGATTGTGCACAGTTAAACTCTCAGTTTAGTTAGAGAGTGGAGGGTCAATATTCACTTTTTTGAAATAATATTACTACAACAGAATTTTGAGAGGTGAATAGGAATTAGCAAGTTGAAAGAAATGAATTTGGATTTTATTTTCTTCCTTTAGTTTTGAAGGCTGTTTGTCCTTCTTCAAGAAAAGCAATAAGCTACAACAAAGGACAGAGGTATAGGGGGATGCAAAAATAAACACGATAGAGGCATTTTGCTTACCTGTAGTCAGTCACTGTTATGTATTTACTGTGTAAACATGAGTTCCAACAGAACACTTAGCTGACCCTCTTCTATTTGCTAAACACTGTTCTGCAACAAAATATCAAATCATATGAACCTAATCCAGAGACTTTAGTCAATATTTTTTTGCCTCTGTTTAAATGCTGAAAGTCTTTCAAGCATAGGGGAATATAAAAGACCCTTTCATTTGTCTCCTTTTGACAAGGCCTTTTCTCTCATGTCAGTGCCCCATTCAAAAAAATTGTATAATATTGATTACAGAGCTCATATATGATTCTTAGAATGGCTTTATTCTATTGAAAAGCCATCTTTTAGTTTGCGAAGTTATAGCACTGCAGGAGTCTGCATAGATGCAATTACCCATGCATTGTTACAGAATGAGCACTGCAAGGGAGAAAATAACTACAGAAGACAACTGAACCAGATGATATTTGAAAATAAAACACTTAAGATATATTGTACATTTTTGTGGTTAACAACTGTTCACTGGGGAAAAAAATTAAAAGAAAAAAACATAAATAAATAAACCTTTACAATCCTTTTACCCTAAGGTGTTTTTGTTGATGGTGGTATTGTTTTAATGCTCATTTGCATTTCTTTAGTAACTTACAAAAGAAGGGGCCAGCAAATATTTTCCTGTTGCCTTAGTGGTTAGAGAAAAATAGTTTATCATTTCCTAGGGCAATGCCAGATGACAGGGTAGAGTCAATTCCCAGGAGTCTCTGAGAAAATTACCAGTTACAGAAAAATAGTAAATACCACATTTGAGACACTATGACCTACAAAATCTAAAATTAGAGCTTAAATTGGGCATGACCTTCCAGGATATCTTACTATCTGGAACAAATGAGGAGAGAAAGTCAAGCAGATTCCAGGTGGAGAGGACCACAGCAAGGATTCATTCCCTGAGAGCCAAGGAAAATGGCCCTAGAGGAATCCAGCAGGAGCCCAAACAACACTGGGCTTGGCTCAAGATTACCAGAACATAGACATCGTCCCTCCACCACTTACCATTTGTTAATACTTCTGGGTCAGCATTGAGTTTATGGATGCTACTTCTAGGGGTGGTGTCCTAATGTTATTGAAGTTCTTTCAATAATATTTGAAAGAACATTTATGCAAATGCTAAAATAAATGCCTGGGCTCAGGATCAGTTTTCCACTTTTTCTAAGACATAGTTACCACACCTTATCGCTCAGAGACAACATCTCTTCACTGTAAGGCAAAAAAAAAAAAAAAAAAAAAAAAAAAAAAACAAAACAGTTTCACACTCAGAGAGCAGAGAAATTGCATATGAAATGTGTGGTTCCTAAGAAGCTCATAATAATAGTATTGCTTATGAATAATCATGTTATCATAGTCATCAACCCAGGGAGCCTGCAGAATTCTACATCTTAAAATACAGAGCTGTTGGAAGAAATTTTATTGAGTACAATTTTTGACCTCCAGTACAATTTGTCGGGCATGGGGCAAGCTCCAGGACAGATCGACTGGTGCCCACCCCAAGGTCAGACAGAAGGGAGAATGGACAATAGATAATGGAAGTAGACGGGTTAGTGTCTGGGTCCTCCCAAACACTGCAAGCAACAATGATACCTGGCAGTGGTCGCTCTGGGCTAGGTAGGTAAGATTCAAGACTTCCCTCCATGTCTTCCCCTAGTAAACTTTTTCAACTTGAGAAATATTTAGCGTTTGTGTGTGTGTGTGTGTGTGTGTGTGTGTGTGTGTGTGTGTGTGTGTGTGTGTGTGTGTGTGTGTGTGTGTGAGATGGGGAGTTGTATTTTATTGTACTTACATATTTTATCATATATAATTTTAGGTAAATATAGAATGCTACTTGAGACTTTGTCTTAAACTTTGTGTTATTTACACACATACCCATCTCCAATTAGAGCCCAATTCTCATTTTTCTTAATTCTGCTTTCAAATCAGCTAATCATGTTATTCCTGCCCCAACCCCTTCCCCCCAATAGAAACTTTTCACTCTCCTGGTTTCTGCTGTGACTCAGGTTTCAGGGCTAAGAATAGCTGATGAGAAAATGTGTGGTAAGGGCTGTGATTTCCGAAGAATGGTGCCCCCAGACGCAAATAGTAAGCAAGAGCCAAGAACGCTTATCCCGCAGAGAACCTGAATTCAGGTTCCATCAAAAGTCAGAATGAAAGGCAGAGAGGCGTTGACTTTGCATGGTCACTTTAAAGCCTGTTAAGGCAGGAGTGTGTGACGCTTACCTTTCTTTCCCTGATCAGTTGGCTTTTTCTCTAGGGGTCGGGTACCTGTGTGATTGGTTAAGGCTCTGGGAGATTTGGGGGACTTTGGCTCAAGCTAGGTGGTGGGGCAGTTTCTACAGATCCTGATTGGCTGCCCGTGAAGTTGGCTCAGG
The DNA here is from genome assembly GCF_011064425.1 of Rattus rattus. Lineage (NCBI taxonomy): Eukaryota > Metazoa > Chordata > Mammalia > Rodentia > Muridae > Rattus > Rattus rattus. The sequence goes on along the minus strand of NC_046157.1, from coordinate 78,119,338 downwards.
TTAGGTGGGGCAGCTTCCTAATTGGCTGCCCATGAGGGGTGGTTTTTTTTTTCCCCCTGGAATTGACTTTAGACTTTTCTAGTTCTGGGAAACTGAAACTTAGGCCTGGTATCCCCAACTGCCAGTTAGCACCCTCTCGTGGAGTCAGCCTGGCTCTGGCTAACATTGACTTCTCAATGTACATTTGAAGCTTGGTGTGGGCTACTCAATATAATCTTTTCAATTTCGATTCATTTATTTGCAAATTACCTGATTTTACTTTTATTTATAATCCAATAGTAATTTTTGCATCTGTATAGGTAACACGTTGTTATTATCTATTCATGTGCTGAAGACGATTTAGATTGCTTCAATTTCCTAGCTATTTGGAAAAGTGTGGAAATGAACTTGGCTGAATAGGTATCAGAGGAATTAGAAGTCGAATCTTTTGAGCATCAGCAAAGGCACACTAACTTGGAAGGGGGGAAAACATGAAAGTCTCACCTCTCAACAAAGAACTATAGGTAAATGATGGCAGTTGCAAGAAGAATTAATTTCACCCTTAGACAATCACCCAAACTGCTATCTAAAACAAAGTGGTCGGCACTGAAATAATATACCCAGAAAAGATAGAAACACACCCAGAAGTTTGCATTTATATAATTGTGCTTATTATATATTCCAAAACAGTAGCCATTAATTTGTGAGGAATTCAGGGGCAAATATGAAATGGGGTGGAGGGAAAGATGATGGGAGGTGTTGAAGCCAGGAAAGGGAAGGGGCAATGATGTAATTATATTTTAATTAAAAATATTCTAAATAAAATTATCAAAAATCAGTTCCTTCCAGATGGGATGACTGATACCTGTAATTAAAACATTTGAGAAGTGGAGGCAATGGATCACTGTATTTGGAAATGCCTGAATGGCTACACATTAAGATTTACCATAAAAATTAAAAGAAGAAGTCTTCTTAGGACAGTGGATGATACATTGATGAACCATGTTCCTTGAAGATCAGTGGATAAATAGACAAGCTAATCAGGACCCTACACAAGTGGAGAAGATATAAGAAGATATGTAGCAAAGGATGGCCTTGTCTGGTATCAAGGGGAGGAGAGGCCCTAGGTTCTGTCAAGGCTTGACACCCATTGTAGGGGAATGTCAGGGCTGGGAGGTGGGAGAGAGTTGGTGGGCTGGTGAGGGAGCACCCTCACAGAAGCATGGGGATAGGGAGGAGATAACAAGTTTCTGGAGGGGAAACCTTGAAAGGGAATAACATCTAAAATAGAAATTAAAAAATCCAATAAAATATGTAAAAAATGAAAAGAAAAGGAAATCAAAGCAGGTTTGAAACAAATTTACAATCAAATGGGGAAAAATGAAGCTGTTCTTTGCTCTAGGTATTTTATTCACAATTTACCATTAACATTTAAGAAAATATCATTTGCCCCTTTTGGATACAGAAATGTTTTCAAGAAACTGTAATCTCACTAGAGTTTAAAGATTAAAAATGGCAAAGCGCTGATGCTGAACACAACTTTTTTACTGAGTGGCATCTAAGCATTTTACCAATTAGACATTGTTTTCAGAATTTAATGTAAGGAGAATGTGTGTTTACTTAGACCTCATCCTCTCAGTTTATCAGAAATGAGGAGGCACCAACGCACTTTGTGAGCATTACCCCCTTACCCTCAGCCAGAGGAACTCACACCATCTGTACAGGATCATTGCAGTGTTTTAGATCATCTGCCCCTTAAAGCAACATTTTTTTCTTCTGATCCTGTTTTAATACAATCTTCTTAGAATATAGCTTTGTACAACTAGGTATTCTTTATAGGAGAAAAAGACAGAATAGGAGACACTGACTATACAATATCCCTAAACATTGTAGAACGTATCTCTGACTATAATATTTTAATATATATTTTGAACTTTTAAGAAATCAATTACTCTGAATAATTTTCCAAAGTTATTTTATTGAAGGCTTCTTTTCTAAGAATGTGTAGAACAAAGTTGACATCATAATGTTTAAAATTCTCTGAAGGGGATAAATAAATTTCTTTTTAGCTTCTTAAAGAATGCATGAATACATCCATGATGTAATAAGACACAGTGAAAATTTATAATTAAAGTCCTTTTGACCTTTTACACATAGCTACTGATTTCAAGTTGATGAATATTCATTGAGACTACTGGCATGCATTTACATATGCATGAATAAAAGAGCTTCACTTTAAATTACTTGTTTTAATATAATTGATGTCATACAGTATGCAGGTTTTGTTGATTGGTTTCTCTGACAATTAATAAATGTGTGAAACTATATAACTATATCCATACTTGTGGATCAACATTGTTCTTTTTATTGCTACATAGTACTATATTTAGTTTACGTACCTCAAATTTAGGATGTGAGTTATTGAATGTTGTATTACATACCATCTTCTCTGAAGAAGCTGCAATGCACACTTATGTCCCATGTGTGTTAAGGTTGGTACCTAGGAAAACAGAATGGTTCATTACTCAGCCCTTACTATTATAGAAACCATTTCTCCAAAGTATGCATTTTAATTATTTACATACAATGAAAAGTCATTCTTAAAAAACACTATATCAATATATGTTCAACCACTATCAAATGAAAGCAAATATTTTTTGACCTGACACATTTTGCCTTACCTTTTGCCATTAGAAGAGATGAACAATTGAATATTCATTTAATATTATAATGACTATATCACTGAATATTATTTATTTATTTATTTTGAAGAAATCTCAGAGTTAAAGACTTAAGTTTGTCTGGGTACTTGGATCTATCTGAGGTCCATTTTCTTCTTTCATCATTTCACTATTAATTTTTCCATTATTCCTGTTTCCCTTTCACCTACTACTCCTTCATCCCCAAATAAATGTATTTTAATATGTTTCACTCAATTTATGAATGGCCATGAAAAATCAAATACTTCCTTAAAACAGAGAGATTTTCTTATGTTTACATGAAAATGTATATTACTGAATGCATTTCCACTCTAGCAGGTATTAAGTTTTAAGGGCTATTATAGTTTCTCTATGCATGTCTGATGAACTGCTTCTGACTCCGGAGAAATCTACAAGGTGGAGTGACATAAGCCATGCAGTAGTCTCAATGACTGTCTTTTTCTTATATCCCCGATGAGACTGCATTTTGGCCATGTGGGTATGAAGAAAAATGAGCTCACAATTTTAACCTGACTTTTCTTACTTGCACTGCATATGAAAATAGAAAAAGCCAGCCTGCATCATGTAGAAGTGGCCTGCATTGTGAGGATTTATGGGGCACCTCTACTGTATCTACATCAGATTATTTCTATCCTGCCTTTTCTCTTCCATAGTCATTTTTGTCCTTTCATCAATACAAAAAAAATAATTTAATTCTAATATTGGCATAATTTTTGCATATGTCCCATTAAACAAATGTTAAAGCCAAATTCATTGAACAAACATTGAAAAAAGGCATTCAGGATATTTTACTAGTTATTAAAATTTGGAAGAAAGGTTACTTAAATATATGCTGCATTCCATTCATAAATATTGATTTTAACTATGCTAAATATTCAGCAATGTGTAAACAAATTAGCACATGGTAAACATGCTATATTCATATTCGAACTGCAAAGTTGAAATCACATAAAATATTGCTATAAATCTCTGTGCTAATACTAATATTAATTAATAATAATATTTAAACTTAATGAAATTAAGTTTATATCCAAATGTAAAGACTAGTTTCAATAGTGAACTAGATCCTGTGTCTCGTTCCCTCCTTTCTCTTTTTACAACTTTAATTTGCTTTCTTTGTTTTTTCATTATCTCTACAACTACATAAGCCAGAACTGCCCTGAGTTTCAATCCCTATAACATTTCAAGCATTTGGAGTTTTGTTATAGGGTTTTTTGGTTTTTTGTTTGTTTGTTTGTTTGTTTTGCTGTTGTTGTTTTTATTGTTCTTGCTGTTGTTTTCTTGAGACTGAGTCTTGCTATGTAGCCCTGGCTGCCTTGGTTCTCAACTATGTAGAACAGGATGACCTAGATCTGTTGTAAGCCTTCTGCCGCTGTCTCTTAGTGCTGGGATTACAGGTGTGTGCCATCATAATTGGTACAGGAACCCTTTTTAATGAAGGCCAATACATCAGTAATGGTGTTGAGTTTTCCAGTTTTGCTGTTATTTAAAAATCTAGGATTGCAAAGATATGTATTTACAGCGCATAACACGTCTAACTTACACAAATCTATCAAAGTATTTGTATTTTATTTTCAGGGTTTCATGAAAGATATTTTAAATATATAATCCTAAACATAATAAATTATTACTTCTTTCGCTTTTCCTTCCTCTGTGGTTATCAAGTCCCATGAGGTTTTTTTTCTATGCGATAGACCTTCCGTTATGCTAACTACTTGTTTACTGTAGTATTGAGTTGACAAACGACTTTTGGGTGCCTTTGTTGTGCTATTTTACCATCAACAACTTATGACTTACCTAGTTTCTTCATCTCTTCACTCATATTTGGGTTTATCATGATGTATTTTTAGACTGGTGGGTTTATAGCAGTGTCTGATTGAGGTTTTATAACTTTATATCTTTATAACTACACATGTTGACTTTCTTTTCTTATTTTAAAATTCATTTTATTTGCGTGACTGCAGAAGAGAGCATATCCCGCGAAACTGGAGATATAGGCAATGAACTACTAGCATAGGTGCTGAGTAGCAAATTGTTGTCCTATGAAGGATGGGTAAGTGCACTTAATTAATTATTGAGCTATTACAATAGCTCCTGAAGTATAGTCTATGTTGGCCTAAAACTTGCCATCCTCCTATCCCTGTCTCTTCAATATATCCTACCAGCTTGAGCCACTACAAAAAGCTTCTCTCCCATATGCAGTGCTTGGGACTGAACAGAGAATATTCTTACACTGAACTGCGTCTGTATCCCTGATGGTCTTTCTGTGTTCTCTTTTGTCAGCATATTATGAAGTATTTATATCTTATGCTCATTTTTCACATTGACTGGTTTGAGTTTTTATTTTTGAGAATACAGAATCTTATTTTGGTGAGTTTATGATATTCTCCCTACATTGGGTTAAGAGATGCTTAGGAGAGTGTAATCATGAACTCTGAGGTTTCTTTATGCTTCTGGAGACTGTTAATGAAGAAATGTGGTTGCCATTCAAAGCAGTCAGTCAACTATGGGTTGGAATTCTGAATCCATGAGCCAAATCTTCTTCCCTGGGTTTCAAATAAGTTACCTGTCTCTTGCTGTGATAAGGATTTATCACAGGATTTATTCTTGCTCTCAGTTCAAGAGTCCATCATTACAAAGAAGTCAGGGAGGCAGGCTTTTAAGAAGCTGGTCTCATATATGATCCTAGGTAAGTCCTATAAATAGTTCATATGTCCCAAAGTACAGTGGCTTGGGGCCCATGCAGAAGAAAAAGTGAAAGTAGAGGAGACCTGTTAGGTAATTAAATTTCAGTCACATCTCTCAGGCATCATAGCGAAAAGATCTGATTCACAGCATTTTATTGCCTTGATACCCTGCCTTACTTAGGTGCCAAAAACTGGAGCTAGCTGACCAGAGATTGAAAACTCTGAAACCCAGATCCAAAATAATGTTAATCTTTACCATCATTTTTTGAAAGTATTCCACCACAGCAGTGAACCTTCCCTTTATTTGCCAAAACGTTCCTCTTTCTGTTCCTAGATTTTTCATCCATTGCACACAGGCCTTCATAAAGCAATAATATTCTGCCTTCAAGAGAGTGGGGTATGTCAGGATTTGCTTCCTGTGGATCACATTTAGGTTTAGATTTCTTTGCCAAACCTAAAATATAAATCTGTTATATTTTCTGAAAGTTTTATCATATTACCCTCAGGTCTATGAACAATTTTTAATTAATTTTTAAATCAAATGTAGTTTGGTGGAGAGTCTTTGTGTTTGCCTGTGAATGTCAAGTAAATTCAGCCCCATTTGTTGAAAAGTCTTTTGTTTCTCAAAGGAATTGCTTTTCCACCATCATAAAAAATTGCAGGTATTTTATGGGTCTGTTCCGAAGTCTGTGAAATTTTCCACTTATCTACCTGTCTATCACTCCATCATTACCTTTTTTCCTTTGATTATTGTAGGCCCTGAGCAACCCTTAATATGATGTAGAATATTATTTCCTACTTAGGTCCTTGTCAAGATTATTATCTTTCTTCTAGGGAATAACACTTAAATAATAAGAAAGCTTCACATGAACAGACCTAGTGACTTAGTTCTTAAGATTATGAATAAATTATTAATAAATCTTTTATTATTAAACATTGTGGCTTTATACATGTTCTTAATTAAGTTGAACTATTTTTTTCTGTATTGTTAAGTAATTCAAGATTTCTATTGCAACTGTTGGATTTAATTAAATGTTTTTCTTACAAACGATATTTTCATGTTACTAATTTTGAGATCATAGAAATAGTAGTTTATATTGATTAGACTTTGAAAACAGCCCATCTCATAATCTGGAATATGTACTCTTGACATGATATATATTTTATACAGTGTTGGATTTGGCTTTATAATAATGAGTATTAGAAATGTCACAAAACTGAGATCATGAAGCTCTTTATCCCATGGAAATAGGATGCATTAGAAAAAAACTGTTCCCTGGTGTAGAAACCTCAGTGAGCATTCAAATCATATGACGCTAACAAATAAGAAATAAGTTCAGGTAAAGACTTTTACATTCCATGCTTTCTTCTCGGAATATATAGCTGTAATAGCTAGCTTCAGTAAGCAATCTCAATTCAAGAATCACTTCCATGGTATTGATCTGTGGATATGTCTGAAGAGCATTTTTCTTGATTGCTAGTTGATATAGCAAAACTTAGCCCACTGCGGGGGTTACCATCCCTTAGCAGGTCGGCCTGGATGTGAAGAAAATGTAGCCGAGTAAGCCAGAGGAAGCAAGCCCAAAAGCAGCACTACTCCACAGTCTCAGACTGAGTTCCTTCCTACAGGCTCTAATTTTGATTGTCCTACCTTGTTTTAACTAATAATGATGATAGACTGTAATCCTAGCATGAAGTGAACCTTTCCCCCACCCACACCCACACTGCATTTTGTCAGTGTTTTATTGTAGTGACTGAGAGCAAATTAAGACAATAACATATTGAGTAACAACAAATCAGCATCATGAGCTTTTTATTGTCAGTTTTTGTAGTTTATTTTGTCTAAAGATCTTCCCTTCTGCAACTCTGATATTAATTTCTAATTTCACTTACTGCCAGAAACTGCAAAATGAGCAAAGAAAAATGGAAGGGGACAAATGATGTTATTATACCTTAATTTAAAATTTTAATGTTGAATTTTTTTTCTTTTCTTTTTTTCAGAGCTGGGGACCGAACCCAGGGCCTTGCACTTGCTAGGCAAACACTCTACCACTGAGCTAAATCCCCAACCCCTTGAATTTTATTTAATGGCAATTTTTATCCTCTTCTTCCTCTCAATATACATCTTTAAATGCTATATTAAATATGTTTAATAAAATTATCAGCTCTGATTTTTACTGGAAAGTTCTGATTTTTTTTCTGACAAAGCCATGCATGCTGAAAATGCTGTGATCTGTTGCTCTGTCCCCTCATAACAACAGTCTTTACAGGAGGCACCAGACACACATTGATGAGAGAGAGCTTTCCTTTTCCTTGGATGAATGAATTAGCTGTTTGGATTCTTTCTTTTACCCTAAAGCAGAAAGTAGTGTTTACTTTCTAATGGTCTGGAAAAACATGAGGCAGAGAACCTTGTAATGCCTTTGTCTGGGAATCTCAAATCCACTTACTTTCCTTACCCTATCTTTAGGAGATTTTGTTTCAGTGTTTGACATATCATTTCGTAGATTTCTAATTGGATATAAAAGGAAGAAGTGGGGAAATTTTCTCTTAACCATCTTGTCTGGACCAGAAATATTGGTTTAAGTGAATCTTCAAAAACCTAACATGAGGGTGTAGAGAGTAGGCTCAGCAGCTACCCAACACCCGATGTGGCTGTCACAGTTGTTGGAAACTTCAGTTCCAGGGTGTCTATTGCCTTCTTTTGGCCACGGTGGCCACCAAGCATGCATATGGTACAGATATACATGCTGGCAAAATACAACCAAACCAAACCAAACAAACAAGTTATACACATAAAATAAAAATAAATACAACTTTAAAATCTAACATTGGTTGCTGCACTCATCTGCTGAAAACTCTTGGGAAAAAGAACTGTCAAAAAGCACAAAGAAACAGGACCTCATGAAACTGAAAAATGTGTAAGGCAAAGGCCACTGTCAATAGGACAAAATGGAAACTTACAGGTTGGGAAATTATCTTGACTAACCCTACATCTGATAGAGAGTTAATACCCAAAATATACAAAGAACTCAAGTTAGACTCCAAAAACACTGAATAACTAAATTTAAAAATGGAGTGCAGTGCTTGTTGCCAGGAGCCTGATATGGATGTCTTCTAAGAGGCACTGCCAGAGCCTGACAAATACAGAGGCAGATCCTCACAGCCAAACATCAGACTGAGACCAGGGACCCCAATGGAGAAGTTAGAGAAAGGACTGAAGGTGCTAAAGAGTTTGCAACCCACAGGAAGAACATCAACCAACCAGACTCCACAGAGCTCCTTGGGACTAAACCACCAACCAAGGAGTACACCTGGAGGGACCCATGGCTCCAGTCATTTATGTAGCAGAGGATGACATTGTGGGGCATCAATAGGAGGAGAAGCCCTTTGTCCTGTGATGGCTCATTTCCCCAGTGTAGGGGAATGTCAAGATGGTGAGGTTGGAGTTGGGTAGGTGGGAGGGGGGCATCCTCATAGAAGCAGGAGGAAAAGAAGTGGAAGAGAGGAGAACCAGGAAAGGGGATAACATTTGAAATGCAAATACATAAAATATCGAATAAAAATGTATTTTGGAAAGAAAGAAAGAAAGAAAGAAAGAAAGAAAGAAAGAAAGAAAGAAAGAAAGAAAGAAAGGAAGGAAGGAAGGAAGGAAGGAAGGAAGGAAGGAAGAAAAATGTTCAACATCCTTAATCATCAGGCAAATGCAAATCAAAATGACCCTGAGATTCCTGCTTACAGCAGTCAGAAGGGCTAAGATAAAAAATTGAACAGTACACGCTGACAAGGATGTACAGAAAGGGGAACACTCCTCCATTGCTGCTGAGAGTACAACCACTCTGGAAATCAATCTGGCAGTTCCTTAGAAAATTGGAAATACCTCAGTCCTTCCTCTATCTCTTCCATACTTGTTCCCAACCTCAACCCAATGTTTGGCTGAAAGTATCTGCATGCATCTCAGTCAGTTACTGGGAGAGCCTCTCAGAGGACAGCCTTGCCAGGCTCCTGTCTGCATGCACAACATGGCCTCAGTAATGCTGTAAGGATTTGGTATGTATGCATCGGATAGATCCCACTTGGGCTGGTCACTGAATGGCCTTTCTTTTAGTCTCTGCTCCATTTTTTGTCCCTGCATTTCCTTTAGACAGGAACAGATCTGGGTTAAAAATTTTGAAGATGGATGGGTAGCCCCCTGACTCAACTGGGGGCCATGTCTATCTACTGGAAGTGGTATCTTCCAGTTCCATCTCCCCACCGTTGAGCATTTCAGCTAATGTCATGTCCATTAAGTCATGGGTAGCCTCTGTAGTCTCTCACATCCCAGGTCTCTGGGACTTTCTAGAGGTTCTCCCTGCCCTCTATCCCCCACTGTTGCACATTTTGATTCATTTTCCTGGCTTTCTGGGTGTTCCTCTTCTCTCTCACCATACTTGATCCTGCCATTCCTTTACCCCTAGTCCTCCTCTCTCCCACCCAGTTTCCTCCCTCCCGTGATTATTTGGTTCCCCTTCTAAGTGGGTTTCAGGGGATTGCGACTTCATAGGAAGAACAATTATGTCAACTAACCTGGATCCTTCAGAGCTCCCAGAGACTAAGCCAAAAACCAAGGAGCAATCATGGCCCTGGGCACAGGTATAGCAGGGGACTGCCTTGTATGACCTCAATGGGAGAGAATGCACTTAATCCTGTGGAAATTTGATGCCTCAGAGAAGAGAGATGATGGTGGGGATGAGGTGGAGGTGTGGGAGCAGGTAGGGGAGCACCCTCTCTGAAGCAGAGGGGGAGAGGGTGAAGAACTCAGGTGGGGGGACTTTGGGAAGGGGGGTAACTTTAGGAACGTAAATAAATAAAACGATTAAAAGATGAACACAATGCCTTTTCGAATCTGTACTGCACTTTCCTCTTAATTCCCTCTCTTCTCCCTATGGCTCACTCCATTCTTATCACAATGACTTTATATCCAGTTGTCATTTAATCAATCCAAGTGTGCTGGCAGGTAAGGACATTTGTATATGCTGATCTTTCTGCCTGGATTTCTCCTTTGCATCCACCCACATGACCCTGTCAAGTCAATTCTTAGTCTTGTTAATACCATCATAGTGGGGAGCCTGTTTTATCATGATTGTTTCACATAATAATGACAAAACTATTCAAGTGTTTGTTCAGTCACTATTTCTACTCATCTGAAGTTGTAGGTGTCATAATATTTTTGTTTACTGTTTCATATTCAGCTCTTCAACTAGTATCTGGCCTGATGCATATAGCAAAACTTTTATGATTTAATTCTGAAACTGAGATCTGTGCTTATTTCCCCCAAATCTCAAATGTTTTAAACACCTTTGTCACCTCTATTCCTTTTCCTGTGAATTTTTGATGCCATTTCACTAGCATAATTTTTCAAAAAGAAAACCAAAATACATAAAAATATTTGCATTCACGTACATATAAATAGGTACATAAGGAATTATTAAATATTTTGCCCATTCTTACATTACTTATATTTTTCTACTTTCCTGGGTTTGTCTTTCTTCCTCTTAGCTGAAGTATGTCCTATGACATTAAATTCTACTAGGCTATTTATATGGTAAAACATCTGAGACCTTGCCTGATGGGGGATTTTACTCACTTTACCTTCACATTTAAATGAAGAATATAAATATTGAAGTGTGAAGGTTTTCTTCACCCTAACAATTTAAAAATATTACTCCATTATCTTGTTTCATGAAGTTTTAACACTGAGATAATCAATGGCTGTGCTTCTGTCATGAGTATTCTATAATGCATGACTTTGTCCTAGGGAATGCAGCCTATAACATTGTGAACATTTTCTTTTGAGCCAAAGATGCTGTAGAAGATTCAATAGAACAACAACACCAACAAAACAACAGAAACAGGTTGCTTAGTAATAAGGTTCACACATATCGATCATGATATTTTAATGTTTGTGTGAATTATACATACGTTGATTTTTAGAAGGTCCACATGTAACACATTAAGATTAGAAAATATCTAACTATTATCAAAATATCTAATTAGTCCTTAATTATTATCAAAATAATTATCAAAAATTATACCAAGTTTTTGAACATATTCTCTCTGTTTGCTGTAGCATACCCATTTATATTCCAGAACATGAGCTAGATTTTGGGAATTTTGTTGTGTTAATTTCTTACCCAAAAAGTCCATATAGAAACCACATAGCCTAGATATTATATTTATAAGCTATATGATTAGATTGGTCCGATTTATCTCTATACTAATTTACTTTCCAGCTATGAGACCCCTTGCTATTTGCAGGTTTTCCAGGCAACATGGTTCTGCTCCATATGGGCTTCCACCTCCTCTTCCTCTGTCCTCTCTCCTCTCTCCAAAGACCACTTGTCCCACTTTTCCTTTCTACTGCCCAATCACAGGCTCTAGCCTTTATCTGACCAGTTAGAATTCTTTGTAATTTCATCAATAAAATTATAAGAATGCAGGGCAGTGGGCCGTGAGAAGAAGCCTGGTAAAGTCAAGCTAAAGGCTAGAAACTCCAGAAACCTTGAATGGATGTTGAGAGCTTTGCCTGCTCCTAGCACCAGGCCCCTGTCATCTAGCTGTAGATTTGTGGTCATCAGTTATATAAGGGCAATGACCCCCAAGTCCTTCCACATGTAGATGAGACATCTCTAACTTCTGAGACAAAGACAATAACCACAGTCATAAGGCCTAAAACAGAGTTTCCATGTCACTGAGATACCTAAGATGCCTGGAGGGCGATTCCAAAAAGCTTCCCTTCCCTGACATTCTTCCCTGAGAAATAGGGTATGGTTTTATGCATCCATTTTCTTCCATGACAATAAACTTTTTGGAACCACGGCTTTGCTTTGTTTGCCAACGTCCACCATGGGAGCCATGGAGAAGGCCTCTACCTACAGAACCATAGTCTAGTCTCCCGTAGAAAGCCTCTCTGTGCTTCCAGCCACAACTGTCAAACAAGCTTGCTTCTGCCAAGCTAGGTACAATCATCTCCTTGAGACAAGCTGGAGCTCCCTTTGTCCCCTGGCCATGGGCTAGCCACTGTCTCCTTCTCATGGGCCTGACTCCCTTCTCTGCTCTTATGGGCGTCTGGTTGGCCAAGAGTCTAAGAGCCCCACAGCTCTGCCTCTTAGCAGCCCCAGGGCCCCTGAGCCAGCTCTGGCTTACCCAGTCTCAGAATCAGCTTTCTCAACCCTAGAGAGGTATTTTGGCTCTTCCCTACAGCCCAGCAGCACCAGTCCCAGCAGCTGTGAGGGATAAATGCAAATTCCCCAGTTCTGTCTTCCTAAGCGGCTATGTCCAGCGACAGAGAGGACTGCAACTCTAAGAACACCTGTTCCTTCTTCAGATCAAACTTTGTTCTCAGTCTAGACTTAGATCTGACATGTGTGCCTCTTGTGTAGATGTATGGACTTTTTGAGAGGAGATAGGAACAAACACCTTTATCTTCCAAAATTACTTTCTGAAGTTATCATTTTGTTTCCTGACAAATCCTGTTTGTTTGTTTATGTGATTTCCAGAAAGCACATAAAAATGCCAGAACGGTGAGGCGGGAGTGGGTGGGTGGGTGTGGGAGCACCCTCATAGAAGCAGGGGGAGCGGGAGGGGGTAAGAAATTTCTGGAAGGGAAACTGGGAAGGGGGGTAACATTTGAAATGTAAATAAATAAAATATCCGATAAAAATAAAAATTGAAAAAAGATGCAACATTCAATTAATCATACACAAAAAAATCATTCCCACATTCAGAAACAGTTGAGTTTGTCTTTTCCTGCTTTAGTTCATTCATATCCATCTTTTTCTTTCTAGTTTTCTTTCTGTCATTGGAATAAAACACTGCCCACAATCAACTTGGGGAGGATTTCCTTGGCCTACACTTTTATGTCATAATCCATCACTAAGGGAAACACAGGCAGGAATTGAAGGCAGGAATCTGAAGTTTAGCAAACTTAATGGATGGCTGCTTGCAGGCTTCCTCTCGGGTCTCTCCAGGACTCAGGCACAGCAAGTTTTCTTATGCAGCCCAGTCCCACCCATGGAATGGTGCTGGCCGCGATGAGCTGGGCCCTTCTACAGCAATGAATAATCATGATAAACCCTGTAGACATGTCCACAGACCAACTTGATCTTTTCTCAGTTGAGGCTTTTCTCTAGGCTGTGGAATACTGACAATTGAGGCTAACCAAGACACAAGAATTTTAAATTTCTTTTCAAAATGAGTGTCCATTGATCTCTTTTTAATGTTCTTAATATTATTAAGCACTTAACATAAAACAAAACAATGTCTTCAGAAGATCAAAGAAGTAACTGCTAATATCGAATGCTTACTTGTATAAAAATAGAACATTTATCTGTGGCCATTTATTAGCCTCCACATAGACAGCCAGAGTTCAGAAGCAAGTTGTCAGAGGGATTGGGAGTGAGTTTGTGTATCTAGGGGAGCCTGTGCCCCGATCATACGCTTCTGCTGTGTGGACTAGAAGGTCTAATTAATTACACTGTGAGACTTCAGATCTGTCAGTGTAACCAATGTTGAACTTCTCCTATGCTTTCTGAGACTATATGTCTCCACTGAGGGATAAACAGTTTTTTGTGTACATTGAGAGTCATTAAATGTAAGATCTAGAAGGAAATTTAATTATGTAGTCTAATCTTTAATTTTCTAGTTAGGAAAATAGGTTTCAGCTCTGATGTGTGATTTATTTATGGTCAAATGGATAAGACAATGCCAACATTTCATATCCTTCAAGTGGTTTATTTTCTGTTTTGCCAACTATGTTCTTAGTGGCTTAAACTTTTTTATTTGTTTTTATAAATAAGGGAATTCAAGATTTTTAATAGAGTGAGGATGTAAGCCCTACATTAATGAAGGATTCTGGTTACTTCTCCCACTGGAATAAGTCCCTGCACAGGGCTCCTTCTTACTCTTTTCTCATTCTCTTTGTTTACCAAATAAATGCCTTGTCCCTGTTACATTCCAAGCCCAAGCTTCCTGACAGGAGTTTAACGATAAATATTGGGGAAAGAGCCTAAAGTCATGGCTCCCCCAGTCAACGCATACATCGATCTTCACCTAGAATTTTTTATTTCATAAATTAACATTAAACAAAGATGACCTACAGTTTTGCCTTCCTGTAATGTAAATAACACAAACTTCTTTTTCCTCTGAAGGAATGTGTCCTCCTTTATTTAGTTTTGTTCTCTTCACTTAGTTCAGGAAATGAAGATTTCTCCCTTGCTTTTACCCAGTCAGAGCCCTGTTTCCAATGAGGAAATTTCTTCAAAATTGTTTTAAATGGCATTTTCTCTATTGTTTATGCTTTTAACTAAAGAAGATGGAAGTCTGTACAAATTAATCTGATGGATAATAGAATTTTTAAGAACCTCAAAGGCAAAAGTTTATCATTTAGATAATTCAAAACATATAGAAAATGAGGTTGGCTAATTTAGTAGGCAAAGATGCAGGAGAGGAGGAAGATAAAGCTGAGGCAGAGAAAGGCGAGTGAGAGTATTAACAAACATGGCAGACAACACTGGGTGGGGCACAAGTCATTTTGATCTGACACAGTGTGTTTCAGTCACAAAAATCCTGAAAACCCTTTTCTCTAGCCTTCTTATAACAGATCAAAGAAATTGATCATTTAAACATTTTATAATTAACATATAAAATGTTTTCTGAAAATTTTTCTTCATTTACTTTGCTCATGAGGTCTGAGAAATGATAATCATGAAAATTATTGCTGATGAAACCCTGGAATAGAACAAAATTCATAGGTGCAAATGGATGAATTGTGCTTCGAGCTCCCGTCCTGCTGTCCTTAGAGAACAGAATATTATTATACCATTATCTGAAAAGGGTTTAATTATATTCCCATTATATCCATCTGCTTTAAAACCCTTATCATCCTAGAACATGCTGAGAAACCTGCTCTCCCCAAACATTCAACCTACAAAATCCCTTGTGTAAATTTGCAAGTTTCAATGGTTTATAGAACCCCAAAGTGCCTCTAGAGGTTTTCCTTTGATTTTTCCTCTGCCCCGCCTACAATGGGTAAAGAGAAAGGCCATTAACTCTCAGTTATCTAGAAACACTTTACACCGTATGACTTATTCATTTATTTATTCATTTTGCTGAGGGGGTCTTTTAATTTTGCATGTTCTCTCTCTGCATCTGGGCTATTACCCATCAGTTGTCTTGACATTAACACAAACTAAACATTGTATTGAATGCTAAACTAGTCACCTTCTGAATCATGATAAGAAATTCAGAACAGAAAATATTCCCAATTAAGACCACACTGAGTATAGATTACACATCTTTACAGAGGGTGTGTGGTTAAATCAGTAACATAGAGCTAACTGAAGGAGTGTCTTGTGTGGCATCGTAGGATGATGGAGATCAGCTTCCTTTGTACAACATTTCTGACTTGCTCAACTTGGTTTTTTGCTAGATTACAAAAATTAAACAATTCAAGATTGCTTGTTATGAGGCAGGCATACATAGACATCTATAGCAATACTTCCTTTAAAAATGTTTAAATTTTAAAACTTTGGTTAGTAAAAGAGTGTGCATGTAAGAGAATGTGTGAATGTGTGAGAGTTATGTGTGTATGAGAATGAATACCAGTGTGAAAGGGGTGTGTGTGTGTGTGTGTGTGTGTGTGTGTGTGTGTGTGTGCGCGCATTTGTGAAAGTGTCACAACACTTGTGTGGAATCAGAGGCCACCTTTCTATAGTCAGCTCTTGTCTTCATCTATTCTAACAGGGACTCTCCTATTGTTTCTGCCTCATACTCCAGGCTGACTGCCTAGAAAGCTTCTAGGTAATTCTCTTGTCTGTGCCTACTACACATGCTGAGATTACAGACGCATTCCGCAGCATTCAGATAAACTGTTTACAATAATTTAACTGTCCAACAAATTCATTCCTTCTCTTATTTTTCACCTATTTCATATATTATTATATTTTAATATAACATTTATATTTTATATATTATATATTTTTATATATTATTTAGCATTAAAAAAGGCTTTGAAGTTTCAGTGGATAGAGAATAATAGACTAATATGCCGTAGTACATGTCTTTTATTTATAGTAGTTTTTATTTCTCCCAGAAGGTGAGTTGAAGAACTTCCATGGACTGCCTTAGATTCGGATGGTTTCTTACTACTGTAGGCAGGTAGGTTCTTTGAGCTGTCAAAATGAAACATGAGATGACAGGCTTTGTCTTCTCAAACACATCACTTTGAAGTTACTTGCTGTAGTTCTTCCCTTTACCTGATGTCACAGTTCCTCCTACCCACTCTAAAGGGCCCTCTCACTCTTTGTTCCTGTACCTGGTTCTCCACTACAGCTATCCTACTACAGCTCAGAAGTAGGAAGAGATTTCCTGAGAATCTCTTCCTGAGTGTGGCATCATTGTCTGTGGGTTTTCTGCATCCTTCCCATAGCATTGCAAATAATTCTTTCACAAACATCTTTCAGGAATAGGATGTCTACAGGAGGTGGTGACACATAACTTTAATCTCAGCACTCCGTCAAATGCCGTTGGCTCTCTGAGTTTGAAACAAGCCTGGTGTACAGAGTAAGTTCAACCCGAGTTCCAGGACAACCCAAGTTATATAGAGAAACACTGTCTTGAGAGAGACAGAGAGAAAAACAGGACATTATATTAAACTTGTTATCTACATTCTGCCAGAAGCCTTTCTTACAAAAAAGAATTTACCTTGTTTTCCTTGATTATAGATTTGCATCCAGCTCCAATTCTTTCCTATGAATTTCTGTTATTCTATGTTTCACTTTTGTTTTAAGATATGCTTTGATGACTCCCATTAGGCCTAATGTTAATCCTTTTCCGTCTATCTCCCATTTCAGTAAAAACATTGTTATGCATCAGAGAAAAATAAGTTGGAACTCCAAGTAGTTCCATTTAGAATGTATTTTTTTTTTAGTATGTGAATGAAATGGTCACCAAATGAGCAATTCCCAGTTGAAGAGAAGTTCCAAAATTTAGGAACCAAGATTTCGGGCTTCTTTTTGGTGGTATCTGTCCTATATTAATTTTCTTTTAATTATATGAAAAGCATAACAACATGAAATTAAAATGAAATATAATATCTCTTTAGGAAATGACAGAGCCGGTTCCTGAAATAGCATTGTGACTATTATGTGCCTCTCCAAAGAAGTGAAACTGTGGTTCGTAGTATGTGTTTTGAATGAGCAAATTCCTGGTGGGTTTACACAAAACAATATCTGGAAAATTAATTGGGGCATAGGTTGATAACTCCATGTAACTATTTATAATGTATCCAGAGGGGAAAAATTCTGATTCTTTACCATTTGTTGACTTGACTTTAAAAAAATCAAGTGGCCTCAGTAGGAGAGGATGTGCCTAATCCTGTAGAGACTTAATGCCCCAGGGCGAGGAAATATGGGGGCTGGGAGGCATACCCTCTCAGAGGTGAAATAAAGGGAGAGAGGGAGGGGGAAGAAATCTGTGAGGGTGGGCTGGGAGAGGGGACAGCATTTGGGATGTAAATAATTAAAATAATAAATTTTTAAAAAAAGAAGAATGTGTTTTAAAAGGATATTTTACGATGGCAGGCATTTTTAAAGTACTCTGAAATAAAAACAAATGAATTTTTTCTTAGTTTACAAAATACTGATAATTGAATCAATAAAAATGAATAAACTATGAATGATCCCTGTGTAATTTTTGGTGTAATCAAGGCAGTGGGCCTTGCTCAGCATGGTCAGATTTACGGGAAGTGGTTAGCTAGCTGCACAAATGTTATCCTTTTGTTTTTCTTTGAAAGGTTCACGTCTTCGTGGTTTATGTTCTCATCATCTTCACCCCCTCCCACCTTTTCACAAATCCATTCTCCCTTTCCTTCTGCCCAGTTTGATATCCTTCCTCCTTTCCCACCGTTGAAGAACAATTGCTTCTCTCCAAAGATGTGTGTATGCCTGGTTTCCCGCGGGACTATACTCTACTGATCGTCAGTTTCCCTCTCAGGAATAACTGTCTCTGCTTTACCCAGCAGCTAAGAGTTGACATTCACTTATACATTACCTAGCCACATTCCTTAAGCACAGATAACTGAGGAATGAATAAAAAACATAATTACAAATAAGAGACACACTCAAATATCTGAAAGAAACACTTCGTTCTTAGCAAATAACTTCAATAGCAATTACATATAGAATTAAAATATAAGAATGGTATCCGATGATAATTATAACCAGTATTTACTAAGCACTTCAGTTACCTCTCAATCTAAAGCTCTCATGAGTAATTTTAAATAAAAACATAAGTGATAATTTTTTTGAGCATGGCTAATTTTTATGTGTGGCAAAAGAAAGCTCAAGAAGAACATGGGAGTAGTAAAAAGCAGAGAGCAGGTATTGCCTTTACACAATGCCTTGGAAGAGTAAACACAGAAAGAAACCTCAAGACTAGCTCCATGAAGCACTGAGAGGCTGTTGCTGCAGAACTTTCATAAACAGAAAAGTTTCCAGTTCCTCTCTGTGTTCCAGCTGGTCTGCAGAAGGCTGACTATGTATACCACACACCAGGTTTCTAGGGAGTGAAAGAATAAAAAATGCAGCTAAGAAGTCAGAAGTTTTAAAAAGCCCTAAATAGCTCAAATTCCAGACCCTGCCTTCTACCTGTAAGTAAAAGGTCACATTTCTTGAGCCTACTCTTCCAGGAACTAAAAAAAAGGACTTAAGATAAGGCCCTTAGAGAACAATCTTGAGAAACAGGTAGCTCCTCCTTGTGATATTTCACTGGTACTCTTTCCAATGACGCCATCCCTGCCCCCTTGGGTTGTGGTTTCTCCCTTTAAATACCCTTTCTCCCAGCCTCTCGGGGTCGAACTCCACTGCCCCTGTGTGGGATATGAGTCTCGACCCCAGTGCACTGGTTCCTATCAATAAACCTCATGTTTATTACAGCAAGGACGATCTCACATGAGTTCTTGGGGGGTCGCATCATCCTGAGACTTGAGTGAGGGTCTCCCTGCTCCGGGGGTCTTTCAGGAGCAAGAATTGATAAGCAGAGAAAACATTGGTGCAGCATTAAATAATAAAGAGCCCACTACTCTCTGGCCCCAGCGGTTTCATTACTTCCATGACCAGCCCCACGCAAAGACTGTCCATCTCATGACTCTCTTGCTGCAGACTCTGCTCACATCCCCAGCCATCTGTCCCTGTGGTTATAGTCACAATTCCCAGTAACCTGGTAAAATCAAAACTCTAGAGACTTGTAATTAATCAATCAGATTTATATCAGTAAATTCTCACCCCACAAAACGTCTACACAATAAACTCAGAGCCAGTTGATATTGATATAAACTGCCCACCTAGATGAGACAAATTGTCCTGTAATTATCCATCCCTTATAAGATATTCATAGCTACCTGTGGTTGTTAAAGCCACATGGATGTGGGTCATTCTTCTCCTTCCTCCATCGTCCTTCCTTCTCCCTTCTCTGTACTCTCTCTCCTGTCTCTAAAATTCTCAGCCTGCCTTTCTTTTGTACTGTCCAATCACAGGCCTTGCCTTATCTTGTGCCTGCCCTCACCTGCTTATAAACAGCAGCCCACACATTGGTCCCTATAAGAGTGGGAAAATTCATAGTAAAATGAGATTCCTTAGGCCTCCCAAATGGAACATAAATCTGTGACAAGGAAAAAAAAATTATCAGAACCAGGGGAAAGAGTCCCTTTCTGTGATACTGTCCATCCATGCCACTTTAGTACCTTCTCCTAGAAGGGTACAGGTTACAGGGACTGGAAAAGAATATTAAGACACTAATTAATTAGGAAAATTTCCTATTCAGCCCTAGAACCGGAATGCAAAGAAAGGTATTTTTAGAGCTGAGGATGTAGAGCTGCTGGGAGACCTGATGAGAGACTCGTAACCATGGAGGAAGTAAAGTATGTTGACCACCATGATGAGCTCATGGAAAAGGAAGAGACAATTCAATTCTGACTGGTATTCTTAATCCCTGATGATTGTATTGCTTTGGGAACAAGCTGTCCAGTTGCAGAAATTTCACTGTGTATCAAGTTATCAATATTTCTAGTTTCTAGAGGACTTTGCAATTTTAACTGCAACTGTATACCCTGACTTGCACATGACTTCAAGCTATGAAGTCATTGCCAGGGGGACTCAACAATATATCGCTTGAAGGCAGAAGTGGCCACAGACAACACAGAAAGCCCTTGTTTTATGGGAAATATTTGGCTAATATAGATCCATAGAAAACACTATATGTCATTGGCCTCATGAGATGTATTTTTCCTCTCTGGATTTAAATGATTCATGGATAAACTTCTTAATGCTGATTATTCAAATTTTCTCTAGTGAACTCCATGCAAATTTGTATTTGGTTAGTCTTTAACCTATTTTCACAGACACAGAGTATTTAATACTCACTCTTTCCTGCACCATTTCCTTTAACATATTTTAAGTTTATAATATATGAAAATAATACTTATATTTTGAGATATAATATATAGATATCATTAATTTATAGGTTGTATCTCATTTATTAAATACATTCTTAAAAAATCAAAAGGTGTGTCTAGATTGTTTTTCTCCTGTTTTCACCTCGCCATGACATGCACCAATCAAGAGATTTCCTTTGTCCTTGAAAACAGATGAACATTAATACATGAAAAAATACTTTCTACATTTTTATATGTTGGCAAAATTGGTCAAATAACCCACACAAAACTTGCTTTCTCTTATTTTAACATATGCTTTTGAATAACTTTCATATTGTAATAAATAATTATATCATATATGTCAAAATGTCAACTATGAATCACTCAAAGTTCTGGCTGTTTTTCAAAATATTACTCACAACATAAATCTAATGATACCAATACTACTAATGTTAAATATTAATAAGCATCCTTGTTGATACTTACAGCTGAAAGATATAATTATATCCACAAAAAAGCAAATATTTCTTTTCACAAAAAGTAATATTTAGCTTCATAATGGTCATTTCTAGTTTTATTCTTTGGAACCACATGTTGCCCAGTTCATGCCATTTCAACAGAGCTCATTCAAGACAGCTTAAAAAATATTGCACATTCTGAAGCTGAGGATGTAGCTCAGTTTGTAGAGTGCTTGCCCAGAGAGCATAAAGCATGCGATCTCTTCCCTAGCACTGTATAAATAAAGCATGATTGATGCACAGCTAGAATCCAAGCACTCGGGGTGGAAAGACCATGCTGTAAGAGGTTCTGGTTCATCCTCGATTACAATATGAGCTAAGGCCAGGAGGACATATATGACACCTAGTCTCAAGAAACAAATCTTACACATTTAGAGAAGTGTGATGTAACACTATTGTCCTGGTCACTGAGAGTGGCCAGAGTATGGTAATGAGAACACATGACCTACAAGATTATATGCAATGACTTTTACTGAGATTTCTAAGACCAGATACACCAGACTTCTTTCTTGCACATTCTAAGGTTGTAAAACATACTTTCTAGTTTCAGAAATATTGCAGCATCATGGACTTTTAATCAGTATAGGAACTGATGACAATAAATAATAGTGATAAAAATAATAACATAGAACAAGTTAGGCCGTTAGCATCATTTCGTTTCTGCATCCAACTGAACTGGAAACACTTCATTTTTTATTTCATATTCTAGTATTTTCTATGTGAGTAAATCTATTAAAATCTTTTATTCCTTTTATTTTTACAAAGGAAACAAACCTACACAATAAAAGAGTGTAATCAAGTGAAGAGATGAATGCTGGCAGATTAACTTTCAGAAAAAGTTGTAATATATAAATTTTTAAGTTTTTCCATATATATGCCAAAATATGATCCTATTAATTATGCCAACTCTTGTTAGTACCCTGGTCAGAAAATAGAATTGTTGATTTAATTAAATTTCCTTTCACACTAATGAAATTGAGGATCGTTTACTTCTTTGATGACAATTATGATTCCATGATAGGTGGCTAATTGCCTGTTCAAGTGTTTTTAACTTTCATTCTAGACTGACAACGATGATGATATGCTCATGGAATTCCCTGTGGAAAGCAAGCCAACATCTTACACCAGTACAGGGAGTTTCCTCGGGGTATCCCTTATGCTCATTTCTGGACTGTCCGTTCACTACTCTGACCCTTCTTTCACCTCCCTGCTTCCTTTCTCCTTGGATCTTAGGAATTTCTAAGACAATAATAAGAGACATATACAATGTAGTTACACATTCTTTTTCACACTGAGAACCTCTTAGAGGCTCTTCAAATATATTCATTCAGGAATTAAAAATGACCAAAAGTATTTTGCTAGAATAAAAATGTAGCTTATTTGGCTAAATGATAATATACATCACTTTCAAAAAAAAAAAAAAAAACCTCTTAAGAAATAATTGGCTTGAGAGACCATACATGGAAGCATAGTCTCATATAAAATATCTTTTGATGAATAACCTAATAAACACACTATTTTCTGTGGGTAGAAAGTGGTCTGAACATGTCACTCATACCTCGGGGCAAACAGTAGCCATTGGTTCAGCTCAGGTACGGGAACACGTTCCAATATCACCTTGTCTTGCCCAGCGGATCACTAGTTGTCATTTGATCTCAGCTTTTCACTGCCATAACATTTTTATGTTACTGTTTATCATGTATTATTATTGCAATGTTTCCAAAATACAATTCATTTTGACAATACAATCATGATTTTTTTTTTTGCTATATCTAAGAAGCAAGGCTGAGCATATTGAGATTGAGATTGAAACTGTGTGAGTCGGTGGAAGCATGGAACACATTAGGGTAAACTGAGGACACTAAGAGGCCCATGGAAAATAATCACATTTCCATTTTATGCCACTGTGCAGAATATGCTCCTGAGATCTGAAGAGGTATAGGCAACCATTCTTAATAAAAATCCCAAAACAAATGAAATACCATTCATCTACCATGTGTCTTATGGACAGACCCAATTTAGCCTCTAAGTTACTTTATAAAGGTTCAAAACATGGCACTTTTCCTTTTGAATAAAGGGATTATAACAGGTGTCAATATTATGCCATCTGGTTTAGACTCTTGTCCACAGTACTGGTTGTTTTCTGTCTGCTTATGAAAGATGCCAAGCACTCAATGACCCTAGAAAGCTCTGTTGAAATAGACAGAGTGTGGATGTTCAGTACTCTTGCACTGCACTTGGCCTTGCAAGGCTGTCCAGGATGATCTGAGCACTAAAACACAGCATTTGCTTTTGAGAATAGGTTGTGATTTTTCAAATACTATGAAATAATTGGTGGGCACTAGCAGAGGCGTTGAAACTATTTACACAAGTAACCCCTCGTGGCTATTCTCGTTCTCAGATGATCTACGGATCTGAGTGTTTCTGCAGCTTTTTGTGTTTGACATTAAAATTATTTTTTATTGATCTCTTTACTTGGAGTGAGTGTGTGGAAGGGCATTTTACTAAAATAGCAATCTCCAGCTGTCGGGAGGGTCAAGGTTATGGAATGTAACGGATGCCTATGAAGGCAAGTTGTAAGTCGGCTAATAAATTAGAACTGGCAGATGACAGCTGTAGGTGTCTGTCCTCTGCATGCTCCTGGAAGAATAAGTTCCCATCAATGTTGTCAAAGACTATGCACCCTCAAAGATGTGTCTTCTCATCTACTGATGACTGACATTCTCCTTGATTGCCACAAGTCCTTCATCGGGGGTAATGGACACTGAAGAATCATGAATGGAAATAAATTAAATTGATTCTCTCAGAAAATTGCTCTGCTAAGAGCACATCAGAAAGTGTCCTTTAAAAGTGAACAAAAAGAGAAATTTTTTGTGCATTTTTATTAATTCATAAAATAGGGTCACCATTAGAAAAAAATCAGCAAACATACAGTGAGACATCTTTTAAACTATGGGTTATGCTAATATTCACTGAACCAGAAGGTTCACCATTGGTTGCTTCAACTAAATACACATCTTTGGATTTCATTATAAAACATCTTAGATGTAGAAAAATATATAAAAAATAATAGAACCCATGCATGTCAGCCTGTAATTTTCTTTAAAAGAAAGTACTTTAGAGACTGAATAACTCTCTACTTCTCATCTAAATGTATGTTAGATTGACTTTCACATGTCTCTTCACTTTCTATTGTCAAAGCATTATAGCATGATATGGTATTGTTTGGCTTACTTTAAAGTCTATATACATCATATCATATCTTGAATCATATTTTTAATTCAACACCATATTTAGAAATAATACAAATAGCATGAATTCATTAACTTCTAGTTGTGTGTATATAATGCAGTGGCATACATGCAAATGGTTCCTGTGAGCATTTTAGTACGTATGTTAACTATACAAGAATATATCAAAGAATATACATGGTATATTATAGAGCAGTGGAAGTTCTTTTTTTTTCTTTTTTCTTTTTTTCGGAGCTGGGGATGGAACCCAGGGCCTTGTGCTTTCTAGGCAAGCGCTCTACCACTGAGCTAATCCCCAGCCCCGAGCAGTGGAAGTTCGATTGGAAGTTCTCAACCTTCCTGATTCTGTGACCCTTTAATACTGTTTCTCATGTGGCGATGATCACCAAACAGAGGATTACTTTACTGCTACATCATAACTGTAATTTTACTGCTGTTAGATATTATTATGTAAATTGATGTGCAGGATATCTGATGTACCACTTCTGAAGGGGTCGTGACCCATAGGTTGAAAGTCATTGTTAATAGAGCCTTAAATTTCTAAATGAATGCCTATGAGTCTAAGATGGCTGCTTTAGTTACCTTTCTCTTTCTCATCATGGATTCCTTTATATCATAGCTACCACATGAATGTGAACATCTGACAGTCTGACTTCCATTTCTTAAATCTCTCTCTCTCTCTCTCTCTCTCTCTCTCTCTCTCTCTCTCTGTGTGTGTGTGTGTGTGTGTGTGTGTGTGTGTGTTTATGGTAGGCTTTCCCACCACAAATCAGGCATACCTACAACTTACTATATAGTTTTAGTTAGCATCCTGACTCCAGAACGCTGGAATTATAGATATGAGCCACTACACCCAGCTCAAACACAGTGTTTTAATAATGTTGCAACTACGGGTCTGTGTTGTCCAATCCCATGTTAACATGTGTCCAAAAGTAGGATGGGATTCACTTGGAAAGTAAAATCATCTGTCTGGTGAGTAACTAAATATGAGAAATGAAACAGTAATATTTAAAGAGGTCAACCTAAATTTTTGGTGGGGGAGAGGAGGGTTGCAAGGAAGCAGCAGATGGTTGATAGTTATTGAAAGAGTGGCTAAACACCAGGGCTTGTAGCATAAGTGATGGCGAGGTGTGATCTATTCAGTACATAATTCCTGAAAGTCAAGGAATTTTGCTCTCTTTGAATGGATGTTTGCCTCAGAAAATGCAAAGCTAAATGTTAAAACAAAAAAACAGCAGTGCTGGATATATATATTAGCTCCCTGGAGCTAATAGATTTCTCTTCATTTCTACTTAACAATAGAAAAATGAAAAAGAACTTTAATTTCAGCTGTTATACTAGAGTCTAAATAGAATACTCTATCCTATGGAGAACTGTGAATATTTTGAATTACTTTGATGGAAGCATAATGGAATTATATAAATCCTCCCACATAAACATTTAATGTGAAGTAAATTCACCAATGGTACTTTCTTGTGAAGTATGTTATATGGGTAAAATTTAATTCTGTGTATTTGTTCTATCTTTTTTATTAAATATTTACAAATTTGGTGTTGGTAGGGGAGTCAATGTGATTAGGTTTAAGATTCTGAATCTCTTTAATAAGGTGGCCCTAAATAAATATTCATTCAAGACCTTTCTATGTGTAGGCTAACTCTGTATTCCTTGCCGGAGTTGTTGATGTGCTATTATTTAAGTTTTGCAATGGCACCACACTCCTTCTGTTCAGTTTGTCTCTGTACACCTTGACAACACATACTTTCCATAATTCCTTTCAGCTGTTAGAAGCTGCTACCAAAGAGACAATCTTTGAGACGCCAGTGTTACCTTTCAGTGGCCATTTATGGAGATATGGTCCCCATCCCATTATCTTGATTTTTCCACAAATTTTCATATAAAATGCTAGATATCATAATATCTTTAACAATCTGTTAATCTCCAGACACAAAAAGTACCTAATGCTATCCTGCAGGATGCCATCTGCCAGCATCTTGTCTCACGTGTTCCTACTGAGAAGGAGATGATGTCTCATTGCTGTCCTGAAACGCTCATTCCTTCTCCTTCTTACTAACTGACCAGACTCTGTGTATGAGACCACGCCATAAGCTGTCTGCTTCCTTCTTCTATTTTTTAAGGGAAAAATGGCTGTTTAGAAAATACTCAGAGCATCCTTTACAGTTCTAGGCACAGAGCCAAAAATAACCCTTCTTTTCCACCTACTAGGCATGTATTATTAAAGGTGTCCTGTCTCATGGCTTTGTTGAAGGCAGTCAGACTAGAGCTGGGAGCTGCTTGCTTTCCTTAATCAGAAGCCTACTGAGAGCTGAGCTTTAACATCATTAGGTGGCCCCTGCCAACAATTAACACACTCCATGCTGACCATTCTGGCAAAACTGAAGTCAAACCCTAGTACCAGAAAGGCAAGATCAATCTTGCAAAGAGGAAGGCCATCTGTTGGCTCTGTTTGCTCTTCCTGTGAGGCCTAGAGATGGCATTAACACCAGTGCTGCCCATTGAAGTGGGCAGCACTGTGCTTCAATGTTTAACTGTTGAGAGTGCTCACTACC
Source organism: Rattus rattus (assembly GCF_011064425.1). Taxonomy (NCBI): domain Eukaryota; kingdom Metazoa; phylum Chordata; class Mammalia; order Rodentia; family Muridae; genus Rattus; species Rattus rattus. The sequence continues at coordinate 78,092,147 of NC_046157.1, read as the reverse complement.
CTGAGCACTACCCTGAGTTACTACCCAGTTCTTTAGGATAAAAACCTCTAGATTTAATTAATTAAATGCCACAAAAATATTTTACTAGCAGGAAAATTTTATTCAGCTCCTAGAAATTATCCCATTGGTATTTGTCCCACAAAGACTATATACCAATAGAACGTTAGTTGATCCTTGATGACAACTCAGGCAAAGGCTTCTACATTTAGAAAACAAAAATAGACAGAGCCATGTTAAATTTGAATGGAAGATAAATGAGACTATATTAGAGGTATTCTATACTAAAATGTATATATCATTACCTGAACATTAGAAGTTATAATTTCTATATTTGTATTCAAACTGTTTTAGGCTGAGTGTCTGATTAACATCCAATTAATGATCCATGGCGTCTTACCATCTTCTGGTTTCACTATAGCTAAAAAAAAACCCTTTCATTCTTCAGTAGTGTTTAAGTGACATTAATGTCTACACTACTCTTCCACATGATAAATTTTTATGAAGGTAGTTTTGACAATTTCTAATATGTATAAAATGCATTCTGATTACTAGACCATCCTATATTTATCTCCTTCCTCTAACTATTGTGCAAGATGATAGACAGATACTTAGGGAATGAAAAGGATTCAAATGTACCCCAATATATAATATGCAGACACAATGGAATACTATTCAGCTGTAAAGGCAAAGGAAATCATGACAATTTCAGTGAAATGAATAGACGTAGTAAAGAATCTATTGAATGAGTTAATCTAAACCCAGAAATACACATGTCAAATCTCTCATCTATGATTTCTAGCTCCAAATCTCTAGATACAAGTATAGCTACTACTCCTGATGAAAGAAACTTCTGTTTACAGAAAATGGATGTACTATTTTCATTAGGAGTACTATTGCTGTGACAAAATACCAGGTCCCAAAACAACTAGAGGAGGCAAAGGTTTATTTGCTGTGGTGGTTTGAATAGGGATGGCCCCCACAGACTTATATGTTTGAATGTTTGGCCCTATTAGGAGGTATAGCCTTGTTGCAGTATGGGTATTAGAGGAAGTGTGTCACTGTGAGTGTGGACATTTGAGGTCTTACATGCTCATACTACATCCAGTGTGGCACACAGTCTGCTTTTCTTGCCTGCAGATCAAGAAATAAAACTCTTGGTTCCTCCAGGACCATGTCTGCCTGCATTCTGCCATGCTTCCTGCATGATGATAGTGAACTAAACCCCTGAAACTGTAAGTCAACACCAATTAGATGCTTTCATTTCTTAGAGTCACCTTAGTCACGTGTATCTTCACAGCAATAATACTGTAAGACATTTGCCTTACATACCCAGAGTCACAGTTCATTGAAGGAAATCAAGATAGGAACACAAAAGTGGTCAGGAACCTGGACATAGAAGCTGATGCAAAGCTATGAAGAGTACTACTTACCAGCTGGACCAGCATGGTTTATTCAGCCTGCTTTCTTATAGAACTGAGGATCAGTAGCCCAAGGATAACACTGCCCACAAGGTGCTTTCCTCATATCAAAAACTACTTAAGAAAATGTCTTATAGCTTTTTTTTAATTTGTTATTTATTAAAAATCAACCAATGTCAATCTGTAACTTAGAAATCATGAGAGACTAGGTCGTGGGTATTTCACAGGGATGGTAAGTGTGCACCATGACCTGATGGTTAGACAGCTTCCTCCTCCCAAAACTACAGAGAATGCCAACTGGAGTTCAGTCTTTACTGAGGCACTTTCTCAATTGAGATTCCCTCAATTCACACGACACTAGCTTGTGTCAAATGACACAAAACTAACTAGGATAGACACCGTCACAGAAAACTATAACTGGACATAGTACAGAAAACAATTGATCATGCATGGAGATCCCAACCCTAAAGGCAACATCTACATCACAAATTCTTCATCTATGGCTCAAGGAACATTGCAGAAGGGAAGGTGAAGTTATTATAACAGCCAGAATACCGGATCCTTGGCTGTGAAACAATTTCTTCCTGAAATGGTTAGACAAACAAGACCAGAACAATAGTAGTGTCAACGGACATGCTAAATTTTGTGGCACGCCCCTGCTAGACAAAGAGATATAGGTAACTACAAACTCTTGTGCATGGGTTTCTCTGAACAAATACATCACACAAAGGCCTGTACACGGTAACCTAGTTTCCTATATTTAGATCCTATCTTACGTCTTACCCTCAGCTAGGAACCAATTTTTGAAACATATGCCCATATGGGGAATATTTCATGCCCACACCACAATACTCAGACTAGAATTCTAGACCGTTCTATTGGAACTAGAATTTATGTCCTTCAAATTGCTGAGAACCAAAGAATACTACACTCAAATAGTGGCATTATTAGATTTTAATGATATACTTGCTTAGCTTCTTTGTTGCAGCTGCTTTGAGTTCTATTCTCATTGATACATTTCTCAAGTGATAAAAATGTGGAGATTTTCTTGAAAACGTCATCTTCTGAAGTAATATTCTATAAATAGTTCAGGACTTACTCTTTTATCCCCAAAAGATTATTGATTCATCTCTCTAAAAAACAAAAAACAAAAAGCAGTCATTTCTTATTAAATAAAACATATAAAATGCTTGATTATTAAGATATTCCCACCAAAATATATATTCATTGAATATATGATTATATATGTCCACATATGGACACAATGTCCAAAATACACATCAATGCCATTATCACAGCTATATTCATACTTAGTCCCAGATTAGAAGTAATTACAAATAGTTATCAATAGGCAAAAGCAAATAGATTATCATATATTAATATATCTTTAGCCTTGTGGCTTGAATTGTTAGCTAAAATAAACTCTTTCTCCTCTAAACTACTCTTTGCCAGGGTATTTTATCAAAGGAATGTAAATGAAAATAGAACACATGAAACAAGAGCAATCCTGAGAAACACTAATAATTCTGCATGCATCACCATACCTGACTTCAGTTTATATAAGGAGCCATAGACCAAAATAAAACAAACACAGCATAATAGTGACATAAACCAGACATATAGATGGATATAATATAATCACTACAGTATAATGGAATGGATGAGAAGACTGAGTCTTAAGATATACGTGTGTACATAATGCACAAATATACTAGAGGGAAGAGCATCTTCAACAAATGACTCCAAAATAAAACCTGATAACTGTATACAGAAGACTAAAATTAGAAACATATTCTTCAAGTGAACAACAAGTGAACTGAAGACTTCAACATAAAACCTGAAACCACAAAACTGCTAGAGCAGTAGTTCTCAATCTCTTAAATTTTGTGATTCCTTAATATTGTTTCTTATGTTGTGGTGAGCTCCAACCATAAAATTATTTTGTTGCTGCTCCATAAGTATAATTTTGCTACTGTTATGAATTGTAATGTAAATATCTGATATCCGCGCTATATGGTATTCTATCTTGTAAGAGGTTTGCTTGACCCCCAAGGGTCATGTACCACAGGTTGAGAACCTCTGTACTAGAGAAATATAATAAAGTGAACTACACCATGCAATGACATTCTAAATAGGACTCTAGTCTCTTAGTAATTGCGATCAACAAGTGACAAATGGGACTCTATGAACTAAGAAGCTTCTGTATAGTAAAGGAAGCATCAATAAATCAACAAGGCAGCCTACAGAATAGGAGGAAGTCTTCAACAGCTACATTTCCTACAAAGAATTAACAGCTAAAACACAGAAATAGACATGTGTGCACTATATAAAGAAAATAGTAACTTAAATAAGTGATCGTAAGTCTTCCGTTCTTGACCACTATCATTTACTTCAACCAAGAAGTAGCTTTGGCATCAAAGGATATAGGTGAAGTAATATTCTTCCCCTAACTCACAGCAGAAGAATGTCTGCGAATTGCCCAAACTAAGGCACATTGTGTGCAACACTTCCTCATACTAAAAACAAAGCTGATATACCTAAACATCTGAAGAAATTACAGAAAGATAACTAATAAGTTTCCAGAATGAAATCCTGAACATAAAATCATAGTAGAATGGCTGATAAAGTCTACAGATAAAGTTTATAGTTTAGTTAGTTAAGTGATCTTTCCTTGGTTTAACAGACACACCAAGAGGAAAACTTTGTGGCTACTAAAATTATATAAAGTTTTGGGAAAATTCAGCTTTGTAACCTTTCTTCAATTTCAAACTTTAACTTTTGTTTATTTTGTTTGTTGTTGGTTTGTTTGGTTATAATTTAAAATACAGACCAGTGCCTGAATCTCTAGAACAAAAACTAAAATGGAGATCTGGCAAATTTCAGACTAAGATAATATAGGACTATAATTTCCATAGGCCCAAAAGACCCAAAATACCATATTTTCCTTTTTAAATTATGACCCTAAACACCCAGATTTCACGAACAATGACTACGTGTGTAAAACCAGACTATCTTTGACCTTATCTATGAGTTGATCCAATATTATCTTTACTGATTTTCAATGATTCTGTAGACAGATGTTAAATACACTTACTTTTTTTTTTTTTTTTCCGGAGCTGAGGACCGAACCCAGGGCCTTGCGCTTGCTAGGCAAGTGCTCTACCACTGAGCTAAATCCTCACCCCCCAATACACTTACTTTTATCTTTAATTTTAATAGTGAGTTAGTTAAGGAAGATGATTTCAAGGACACTGTCAAAAATTTATTTGTCACGTTTAGAGAATATTCTTAATGTGTTTTAGTTATATTTCTACTTGCAAATTCTAACCATGGTAGGCAGAGTACTAACTTCTTGAATTACTCAACTTGGTTGCTATGGTTACTCTGCAAGTGTAATGTAACAAAGAAAATTATTAAAACTTTTTATAAAGAGGCAAATATAGCTTAGCTTTGCAAAAATGTCATTAATAATTTCAGGATAGAAAGATGAATGTATTTGTATTGGAAATTCAAAAAATATATATTAAGGGGCAAAACTATGTGCCCTTGAGAAATAGAATTTCCCTTCTAAGATGAGAACAGTTTCAGAATCGTTATGGTAATCATTCCTTTGCATTCAGTGGATGAATATATTTGCATAGGATGGCACTTAATATTGTATACACAAAAAGTATGGGCAGAAGCAGTGGTTATAGTCTTGTGATGAAGAAGAATGTGTTCCCAATATTGGCCCCAGGGTTGCTGAAGGTATGAAATCAGTCGATCTGTTTGTCACCTGGCTGTTACATACTTCATCTAGGAATTGAAAAACTGTTTTGTGTAAATGGTTTTTTCCTTGGTCATCATAGGTAAATTGCCTTAGGAAGAGGAGATAGCTGACAAGATCTTTAAAAGTTCAGGGTAGGTTTTGAGAGTACTTGAAATATTTTGTGTCTGGAGGTGCTTGCATACCCACCAGTATTCAAAGATGCCAGAGGTTGATATCGGATGTTTTCTATCACTCTTGACCTGATCCTTTTGAGACACGGTTTCTCTCTAAACTTAGAGCTCACTTACTCAGTTAGATATGTGGTCAGCAAACACTGGGAATCTGCCTGTTACTGGCCCCTAAGTTTGTATTGTTAGAGCATAGCATCATATTCAGTTGTGTACTGGTCCTGAGCTCCAGTTCACAGAGTTTTACAGCAAGCACTTTACCCACTGAGCTATTCCTCAATACAGGAGGAGACAGGGGAGAAGTGCAGAGGGTCAGGAATTTGAAAAGGGGAGTGGGAACTGGGGGAAGGCACTTGAAAGTCCCAGATGCCAAGGACCCAAGAGGTTCCCAGGACCCAACAAGGAGGGCATTAACCAGGAGATAGAACCTCTAAAGATCATATCCTTGGATAGGAACAGTCTCCTGTTGAGGGATAGGGCCACCTGCCTACCTCAAAAATATTAATCCAGAATTTCTCCTGTCAAAAAGGAATGCAGGGACAAAGAGTAGAGAAAAGACCGAAGGAAAGGCTATCCAGAGACTGCCCTACCAAGAGATCCGTCCCATCTGCAGAACGCCAAACCCAGACACTATTGTTGATGCCAAGGAGCACTTGCTAACAGGAGCCTGGTATAGCTGTCCTCTGGAGGTCCTGACCAATACAGATGAGGATGCTCAAAGCCAACCATTAGACTGAGAGCAGGGACTCCAAAGAGGGTTTAGGGCAAGGACTGAAGGAGCTGAAGGGGCTTGCAAGCCCATAGGAAGAACAACAACATCAACCAACCAGACCACCCAGAGCTCCCAGGGACTAAACCACCAACCAAAGAGTACACACAGGGGCACCATGGCTCTAGCTGGATATGTAGCAGAGGATTGCCTCATCTGGTATCACCTAGGATAAAAGACTCTTGGTCATGTGGAGGCTCGATGACTCAGGGTAGGGGAATGCTAGGGCGCTGAGGCACGAGTACGTGGTCAGGTATGGGAGCACCCTCATAAAGACAGGGAAGAGGGAGGGGAAGGAGGTTTGAGGAGGGGAAACTGGGAAGGGGATAACATTTGAAATGTCAATACATAAAATAACCAATAAAAAATAAAAGAAAAGATATATGAGGAAAAACAAAAATCTAAATTCTCATTTTTCTCTTCAACGGTCATGGAAATCCTTTGGCATATGCCCTACTGGTATGTCAATTATTATAAGCTACTATGTACTAGAAGCCAAATGTCAGGTCTTTCACATGCCAAATATATTCCTTCTGCTTAACAGAAACTTGACTCTTACGTTTAAATCCTTAGAAAGACTGATGTCGAATGACTAAGACAAAAATCTCAGTCAACAGCAGATGATGGTGAGAAAGTGGAGATACAGGAGCACTTCTCCATTGTGGTGGGATTGCAAACTGGTACAATAATTCTGTAAATCAGTCAGGAGGTTCCTCAGAAAATTGGACATTGTACTACCTGAGGACACAGCTATACCTCTGCTGGGCATATACCCAAAAGATGCCCCAATATATAACAAAGACACGTGCTCCACTATGTTCATAGCAGCCTTATTTATAAATAGCCAGAAGCTGGAAAGAACCCAGATGCCCTTCAACAGAGGAATGGATACAGAAAATGTGGTACATCTGCACAATGGAATATTACTCAGCTATCAAAAACAATAACTTCATGAAATTCATAGACAAATGGATGAATCTTGAAAATATCATCCTGAGTGAGGTAACCCAATCAGAAAAACACACTTGGTATGCACTCATTAATAAGTGGATATTAGTCCAAATGCTCAAATTACCCAAGATGCAATCCAACAGACCACAGGAAGCTCAAGAAGGATGAGCAAAATGTGGATGCTCCCACACCTCTTAAAAGGGGGAACAAAAATATCCATAGGAGGGTATAGGGAGGCAAAATTTAGAGCAGAGACTGAAGGAACGGCCATTCAGAGCCTGCCCCACATGTGACCCATATATATACAGCCACCAAAACTAGGTAAGTTCGATGAAGCTAAGAAGTGCATGCTGATAGAAACCGGATATAGATCTCTCCTGAGAGACACAGGCAGAACATATCAAATGCAGAGGCGAATGCTAGCAGCAAGCCACTGAACTGAGAACAGGACCCACGTTGAAGGAATTAGAGAAAGGATTGAAAGAGCTTGCAACCCCATAAGAACAATAATGCCAACCAACCAGAGCTTCTAGGGACTGAACCTCTACACAAAAACTACAAATGGACTGACCCAGTGCTCCATCTACATATATAGCAAAGAATAGCCTTGTTGGGGCACCAGTGGAAGGAGAAGCCCTTGGTGCTGACAAGGTTGGACCCCCAGTGTAGGGTGTTGTCATGGGGGTGGGAGGTCGGTAAGGAGAAGGTGGATGGGGAAGGGAACACCCTTATTGAAGGGGAGGGGCAGGGATTAGGGGACTTAAGGACAGGAAACCTGGAAAAGGAATAACATTTGAAATTTAAATAAGAAATACCCAATGAAAAAAAAAGAAAAAGAAATATAAAAAGTATTCATTTGTTAAATAAGTTCCTCATATCCAGCAGATATCTTTTCTTAAAATAAATTGCTTTAAAATAAGAGATTTCCTTCCATAAGGGGTGGGGGGAAGAAAGACTGATGTCACAAATTGACTCTAAAGAAGAAATAAAGCGGGGTTGGGGGATTTAGCTCAGTGGTAGAGCACTTGCCTAGCAAGCGCAAGGCCCTGGGTTCGGTCCCAGCTCTGAAAAAAAAAAAAAAAAAAAAAAAAAAAGAAGAAGAAATAAAGCAATTTATTTATTTATTTATTTATTTATTTATTTATTTATTTAGAAACAATGGTAAAATCTTTCTACTATAACTTAGTCACGTGTCACATTGGATACTTACCATAAAGCAATTATATTTTTAGGAACTGCTTTAATACTGATCTCCAGACTTCAATTTCCCATTAATAAAGAATGATAGACTATAACTTGAGACTGTGTTCAGTTCTTTTAACTACTAATTCCCTAATATACCACAACTGAACAAACAGCTCAGGCCTATGTTTTAGGAGTACTGATGACCTCTGATAGAGAAATATCTACCTTAGGGTGGAAATGGACCGTTGCTACTAACAGAATCAAACAAGAAAATTGTTTCCTATTTGTGGTGGATTAAATAGGAATGGCCTCCATACCCTTATGGGTTTGAATGCTTGCCCTATAGGGAATAACACTTATTGCCAGAGCCTTGTTGGAGTAGGTGGGACCTTGCTGGAGAAAGTGTGTCACTATGGAGGTGGGCTTTGGGGTCTCAGCCCTGCTATTTGCTGATCAAGATGTAGAACTCTCAGCTCTTTATCCAGCACCATGTCTGTCTGCATACCACCATGCTTCCCACCGTGATGACAATGGACTAAACGTCTGAAACTGTAAGCCAGCCCCAATTAAACATTGTCCTTTATAAAAGTTGCCTTATTCACACTGTGTCTCTTCACAGCAGTAGAATCCCGAGCTAAGACACTATTTCTATCTGCTAATATACATTTATCTACAGAACACATGAATATCATATGTGGATGACACTTAATCTTGGAAAAAATATCAAACATTGAAAAAGGAATGAAAAAAATCACATGAATTGGCTGGGGAAAGGAAGCCGAGTTTGGGGAAGTTTTACTCTAAAAAGAAATTTTATTTTTCTGGGGTGATTGTCCTCTTGACTTTAGATACCTTTTAAATTTGCTTTAGAAGTTATCACATACCACATTTACTTTTAGTCTTATTCATTGATGCAACTAGAATGAATGTCCTGGTACTCTGAATCACATGTTCATGGATACAGGGTGTTAGGTGAAGTTGTATTTACAACATAAAATGATAGCTAGAACTCACACAGGCTACTTCACCATCTGTATGACTGTCAGTCACTTAGGAAACCCATTTCTCACATTAAAGTTTTCTGCTCACTCAGAGCCCAAATTCTGTAATTTTCTGAGAGGCTGTTGATATGTCTAGTGCTATGTGTTGGTCTTTAATGCTGTCTTCAACTCATAACACAAATGCTGTCATTGGAAGTCCTCTACCCATATCCTGGGAAGATTAATCTCTGAATTATTTTTTGAAAACAAACAAGTAAACAAAACAAACAGAAACAAAAAGCAACTTTCTTCTTTAAATTTGAGCCTTTGTCTTCAAAATGTCTCTCCATGGAGTCATTTCCCCACAGAGTGTAGTCAGTTTTGAGGAGTTAGCTTGTCCTGATGCCTTCTGGGATATTCTTCTTATAATACTTAGGAGCTTTTTGATGACTCCTCCTCAGCTCAATGTCTTTAACAACACATGAGCAAAGTCTTTTGATTATCATTAACTAGGGCTTCCTCCTTTGCTTATTTTCAGTCAAAGACTAGTATTAAAATTGCTTGGCTTAAGTTATACAAGAGTCTGTCCAAACATGAATTAACTAAAGGATTCTAAATTTAATTTTGAGAAGAGGAATTGAATTGTGGAGAAATAAAATTAAGAGGGTGGAGAAGTACTGAAAATAAAATTTATACCAAGATAATTTTGTACTTGATTCCCATATGCAAAACTATTTCTTCCAGACTCATGTCTTCCTTCCTCAGACGTTGACGTTATGCTCTTTCTTGCTTTCAGCAGCACAAGCCTCATTTCCAAATGGAAAATATTTGATGGTTCTTGTCTAAGGTCGCTTCGGTTGACTTCAAATGTAAGCCATTGATCAGTGACTCATCTGAGAATTTCACCTACATCCTGGCTTCCTTTGGCTCTCATAAATAGATGTAGTGATTATTGATGCCAGAGGGTACAAACTGTCCTTTGAGGGATCCCAGTTTCTTAAAGAAGAGCTCTTCTTGGTCACATCTGCAATTCGGCTAAAATGCCCATTAAATGTCACACACCTTACTCAGCTTGAGAGTGTAATGAAAGGAAACTGAATCGAAAGTACTGCTGTGTTTTAAAGGCCTATGAAAAACCAAAGACTTACGTGCCTGATTTAGGAAATATATTTTATTTATTAAACCTCTTATTATTTCTGTAGCACTTGAATCTTTTACTTACTATCTTGTTTATTCTAGGCACATACTACAAGTAGCATATCATAGAAAAGTTCAGTTCATAGGGAGTTCAACTCATTATTTACCTTAAGACTGATATATAAAATGTTTTATTTATCTTGTTGAGTACACCTATGGAAGAACTTTGATATATATAAAAAGGAACAGGATATCATTAAAAATACATGAACTTTTTTTTGTATAAGAAACATTTTTTTCTTAACATCAATTTACTGTGGTTTGCAAAACCTATGTATATAATTTTACGAAAATATAGGTCAAAAGACGATGAAAATGATGCTCTACCTAACAGTGTTTTTAAAATATATAATCATATTATAAATGAAAATTATCACTAAAATAAGATGAAAATCTCATCAAACTGTGCCATGGGGAAATGTTCTTAAAAGTATAACGGGAAATATAATTGCTTCAAAATATCAAATAATCCCAGCGTGTCTCTTCTGTTGAAAAGAAGAACCATGTCCCTAGCCCAATATATAAATATGAAAATCCTCACTGGAGCAAGGCATTGTGCCTGCATAGTAACCAAAGAAAGGAAATATCAATTGCCAAGAGACACATGTGACAAAGACCATTTAAAACTTCTCTCTCTCCAACCACAAAACAGTCTACCCCAGAAATTAACATGAAGCCTGCATTCTTTACCTGATGGAGAATACAGTAGGGAGAGATTGGACTAGCACACTATTTGCTGATCTTCCTCTGACACCTAGCTAGGAGAATTTTTCTCTTGGTCCTAGAGGCTCATTTACATGGTTTGATGTGCTGTAAAACTTGACACCAATGTCCCTGCCAACAAAGCCTATCTTGGTCTCTGGAGCTTTCACAGTGCCTTTCTTTTCTAATTGCTCTGTGAAAGAGAAGCATGAAGATCTCAGGAACAGCTAATCACTCCTAAGTGCTGGAGCAGGAGAGGGTTTACAGAATGAACAGCAACCCAATATGGGAAGCAGATGGCTGCTCCATGTTGTGGCTCCTACTAAGGACACCCTTCATTGAGGACCTGCCAGACAGGCTCTGATGGCTCTATTACCACATTTCTGTGAGTTAACTTGTTCTTTACATTGGCCTAAATTGTAGACAGTTTACATGATCACATTTTACGCTTTTAGCCATGAGTCTCTCTCAAAAGAAGTCTTTAATGGCTTGATTATCCATGGCATCATCAGTACCTCTTTAAAATTCCATTTTAGAGGGTTCATAAATATAACCAAGCACTTGTACAGGGGTCACTTCCACTCTTTGAAGGTGCTATTGTTTTGAAAATATTTTAAATACCTTTAGAATTGGAAAGTCAAAAAGTCACAAGGCATAATTATATGTTCTACAAAAGAATATTTTTTATTATTTTAAAAATATTTTATAGAGTAAGCTTTATCAGGTATAGAATTATGTAGGACTTACATTGTTTGTCACAATTTATACACAGGGGTTCAAAGTGTGATATATTGGTATTCCAACAGCCTGAAGCAAATACATCTTCGTATTTTTATTGATTAAGGAGTAGAAGGAATAGAGCCCCTGAGCAAGCTTAAAAGAAGTATATGTGTTATAGGCTAATAGATTAGCACCCAAGAGCCAAAGACATGAAGCAGTAGCTTGGATAAGATTAACCTTGAATAATGGATTCTGCAAGTCTACGATTTATCTTTATAAAAAAGAGATTTGGTATTTCCGGTAAAAGCATTTTAGCTTATTAGATTCGTAGGACCATTTGTTTTTGCTTTTATTATAATTCATAAGATTTGTCTGGCTATGTAATTGACTTGTGTGGCTTTATAGGAAAAAATAGAGATCTTGGGAATGAAATATATATATATATAATATATATATATATAAATTATACTGGAGTTTATTTACAGAGTTCTGTCTTTCCAACAGTTTTAGTGATTAGAGTTTACAATATGATATTTAGAATAGGTAGACATTCTTTCTAGTTCTTTCCTACCCGTTGTATTTATGAGAGATTCATGTCTATTAAGTCTCCCCAGAATCCTAGAGTTTAACCATAATAGAAATTAAAACATAAATAAGAAATAAACCTATTTTATTCAGGTCAGCATTTGCATAGTATCTTCCATTTCACCACCACAACCACACAACCTTCAATAGGTCATCGGTTTGCTAATTGTTCACCACAACCTTAGATTTAATCACTCGATCCATCAACAGGCTTGTTCACACTTCTTTTATTCGTCTTGTCACTAAGTGACATCCTTGGTAATAAAACGACAAATCCATTGATAGCATTCTTCCGTGGAGTGGAAGGCCTCCTACATTAGCACTGTCGTGGAAACCAGTCTGTTCTATTACAACTGACCTTCTCTTGCTGATTATCACACAAATCATAGTCCTTTGTCCCCTCCCCATCTTTTAGAGTATTTCTCCTACAGCCTTTCAATTGCCTGACTGCAGTTGGTAATTGGATTCATGTTCGAAGCACAGCACTGTGGGGAAAAGCCTGGAATAATTCAAATGGAACACCCTGGCCTAAGGCTGAGACCATATGTTACGCTCAGATGTGTGTCAGTGACGCTTATTGCTTTAACAACAAGGAGAGCTATTCAAATGTCATAAAATTTTTGCTTTATTTTAGAAGCTAATTTATTTAGAACTGTCAATATAACCTAATATACAAAAAAATTGTGATAGTTAAGGGATGGAAACTCTGTAACATGTCTAAAGAAAAAGGAAACAGTGGGTAAATTGTACAGTCTCTCCTCTGAGCATCATACTTTGCTGCAAGTAGCTTTGAATTATATAATGTAAAAATTAGAGGCTGCCAAAAAGCCAACTGTCTGGCAGCTTTTTTCAGTACTTATGACAACATATGAGCCTGTAAGCATTCTTCTTCTATATGATTTCATAAATTGATGAGCCCTTTCTATTCTATTTTAATAAAGGCAAACAATCCCTTAATAAATTTAATTAGTGACAGAATAGTGCACATCTGTGCAGATATTCATATGACTGTGACTAACTGTTCCTTTGCCTTGTGGTTGATAGGGTTGTAGTATCCTGCCAACCCAACTGGCATGCCTCCTGTCTCATGTTCTGTAATTTGGGTCTTGGGAGCTATTTTACAATTTCTAAAGTGCTACAGAGAGAAAGCTGTTCTCTGGAGAAAAATTAGGTTAGATTGTTTTTAAATCACTACATCATCATGTCTTGTCCATAGGCCATGGCTTCATTTTTAATGTAAACGCTTGTGAGATGTTGGAATTCCTATGAATTACTCCAGCAATAACTGGCTGACCATTGGACTATCCAAGCCCTGATCCCACAACATCCTTGCGTAAAATAGTTGTGAATAATCTCATTGATTTAGTTTTGTTTTAAAACATGGAAGTGATGTGATATAAGCAAGAGTTTGTTTGGTTTTTTTTGCAAAAGACTGAAGTATAGAGTATTATCTCTGAATATATAATCGAGTTTTACTTGATTAGCTCCTTTGTTTATTGAGAAAAGTAAATTGGCCATTTTTACTTATATGTAACATAGACATTATTTTATGTGTATATCTGAATGTGGATAAAGCTAATTGTAACAAGGTAAATATTTCAAAGAAATGGCTAAACAAGTACATACTTCTCCCTATTTCTACCACATATGCCCCAACACATAAAAAAATGTATAATTTTATAATGTGCTCAAAAGCCCAGCACTACCTGCTACCTGCTTCATTCCAGAAAAAAAAAAAGAGAATGACATCAATCTAAGTGGCAAATTGTTCACTTTTTTTTGTTTATATTTATCTAGCTCATAAAATAACTTTCCATTTGAAAGGCCTAAGTGGTACCACTTAAAAAGATTCTGTTGGAAGAAGGCAGAGAGGAAAGCAAGTTAATAAAAGACTAAATTAGCTCAGGTTGGTTATCTCTAGAAGGAGTTGTCAGATAATTATAATATAAATAACTGCTCTCAGAAAACAGGCAGGCTGCATGCAGACTTCTAACATGACTGCAGAAGAAAAGGATAGCTATACTTAGCTACTTTAAAGTTCTTTTTCATCTTTCTTTCTTTCCGTCTTCCTTTTCCTTTGCTGTTGTTTAATGAGACAAATCTATTGAGAAGAATCCTTGTGCTAATGAAGCTTGACACTACACAGAACATCTATTGATTTGGCAGCTTTTGCTTCAAGGTAGCTGACATGACGTAATCAAGATGGCACAATTTTTGTACTGGCTTCACTACCAGGTATCTGGTTTGAATTGTTATGCATGACATTATGATACCACAATCTGGTTACTACAAAATGGCAAACTCATTTCAAAAGTTGATTTTTTGGGCAACTTCTCCACTTTCTTCTCAACCAGGATGCTAGCTGATGCAGACTTTGGTGGGATACAACAAATAAGCCCTAAATTCCTTATGGATACATTCAGTCAAAAAAGCACCTAAACACTCCTGTAACGGAGTAATTACAGCTAGTGCATTTTATATTCCTAGATACTTTAAGCTACTAAAATGACTTAATGTGCTTGCTCCACTCCTAGGTTTTATAAGCCCCAGTGGAAAATCTAACTGATTTTTAGTTAACTTCTGTTCACTCTGTGAACGGTAAAACTGTATGAAACTTTGAAACATGTTGTCAGGATGTAACACCCATACATTCACTTAGAATGAATCTGTAAACTTCAAACTGTGTGTGTGTGTGTGTGTGTGTGTGTGTGTGTGTGTGTAATTGGACATAAAAGAAAATTAAAAATAAGATAGTCAAAAATATCTTGTAAGTGAAAGTGAAGTTTCCCTTTGAGGAGGAGGGAAACATTTGATTCAGCCATTTAATACTTCTATACCTAACAATAGTGCAGAATGGCTGGCATCTGGCATAGTGTTTTGCCCTAATCTATAAAGGTGAAGTATCTACCTTTCTAATTGTCCTATGATCACAAAGCTTTAAATATGACACTAACACTTTTTTCTGTGTAGCTGTCAAAATCAAAGTCAAAGAACAAATTCAAGATTATTGTTTTTGTTTTCTCCTTTATTGTATTTCCTTTTCTATTTTTGAAACTAAAAAAAATTTAGAGTACAGTACTCAGTCCATAACAAACACAAACCATAGGTGAAAGCCTGACAGCTGTGGCATCCAGCTGCAGTTCCAGCACTTGGGGTGCAGGGAGAGAGGACCTTCTGCAGTAGCTGGCTACATTAGCCAGAATGAACAGACCTTGACTTCAGAGGGACCCTGCCTCTGACACTAAAGAGATATTCCAGAGAGGATGGATGGTCCCTGCTATCAACTCTAGATCTACACATATAAATACACAAATACATTAACATATACTCACACATGTATTCTCATGCATATATGTCTATACATGGAACATAAAACACTGGGTTGGGGATTGAAGTTTAAAAAAAAGAGTTTAGGATTTTAAAAAGTAAAAGTATGAAAATGAGAGATAAAGATGATAATAGTGTTACAAGGTCTCACACAGTCTGGCTGGGGATTCCTGCCTTTCGTTTTGTAAGACTCGAGAAGCCCCCCTTCCCCTACCCAACCCTACGTCTGGGATGTCCCACTCACAGAGACACAGAGACGGAGATCGAGGCAATAAGTAAGAGGTTTAATGATCCAGTGCACTGGGGTGGCCCTGTAATGGGGACAGAGGAGACCCTGAATGACAAATTCACACATTTTTTGTACACTTGTGGAGGACAGCCTTGACCCTTACATTCACCAATGATGAGATATTTTTGGCATGCGGATGGGGGACTGCTAAGGGCAGTTAGCTCATTTCCTGGAACAGGGTGTTATCCTAAATTCTTTGGACAGTGTGTTAAAGTTCCAGCCACCTGGTATTTCCCTAAGACAGCCTTTGTCCTTAAAGTTTGAGTCTTATTCCTTGTCCCTAAAGTTTGAATCTTACAGTTTCCTGCTATCAGTAAACTGTGTTCCCCGTAAAAATGTTAATGGTACCTGATTCTTTAATAGTCTTTGGTATCTTCATGTGTAAAAGAGTCAAAACACACAATGATATTGTAAGGGTCCAGGATTCACCAAAGAACAATACCTAGACTCAAATAATTGTAAATGCAAAGAGTGTTTTACTCTGTAGAATTCAAGCATGCTGGGTCTCCCATTTCTGAGATACAGAGAGATACCCAAGCGAGCTTGCAGGCCTGATTTAAAGTACATTAGGGAATTCCAGCGTAGGTGACAGAGGTTGGGTCCATCTCAAAGGACATTCCATTTCCAGGGTGTGAGAGCTGGAAACTTGCTGGGGAGGGCTGAAAAATTTTACTGAGGAAGTAGCTCAGTAGGTCTGGACCCATTGTTCTTGCCTCAGGCCAGGTGGCTGGGACATTTCATTACCCGGGTTTGAAGGCTGGAGCCTGGGTCTTTTCTATTAGTAATCAACTTGCCTGAGTTTGCCTGGACTTGCCCACATTTTAGGCCTAGTCTCCTTAACTGCCAATTTGAAGTCTGTCATGGAATCAGCCTAGCCTTCTCAGTATGACTTGATTAGATTATAGTAAGAACAACATGAGCATAAGATAAACGTGGTTTTTGGTTGTTTTTTTTCTTTTGTGGGGGGAGTTGTCTATTATTTTTAACAGTATTTAGTTGCTTATTTCTCAGTAGAAAAAAATATTGTAGACTACTTTGGTATTTATTTTGAATTAAGGTAGCAGATGAAAATATGAAATAAAATTTATAAAGCAGATACACTTATCACTTTGAACTTATTTGAAGTTAATTAGGGCCTGCTTTGTAGATTTAGCAAGATGAGTTAAGACTAGAAAAGCATTGACAAAAGCTTAATCTGATACAGCTAAATAGTCATATAATCTCAATACTCAGGAAATACCAGGCAGGAGCATTGTAAGTTTCAGGCCGTCCTGTGCTACATAAAGTCATTCTGGGCTATAGAGTAAGACCTTATTTCAAAGAAAAATTTAAAATGTCAAAATACATTCTTTGTAGAAAAAGTAAAAGATATGAAGGTTATAATCTGTTTTACACAATAAACTTTATCTAGGAAAATAAGAAAATCAGAGAGGCAGCCAATAAAGTTACCTTCAGGAAAAGGTTTGTGTGGTTCTCTCTGCTGTAGTTGGCAAAATGCACGTCATTACCAGAATAGCTCAAAATATGTAATATTCTTAGTAACTCTCAAAACTCCAAACTTAGGTTTACTGGTAAATTGGAAGGAAAAATACTTAAGCATAAGTGATCCATGTCTGCAGTAATAATCTTCAAAATGAAAATCAAAAATGGCATGGTAGCTTTCCCCCACATATTATTCAACTTAACCACAGGTTAATTTCTCAATGTCAAATCTACCCTGAAGACATTAGATGTTATTCATTCTATATTTTAATTTTCATTATTTATTACTACACCTGAGGAGCAAAGTTGCATCTTAGATACAACATTTAACACCAATAGTAGCATTTTGTGATTACTCAATGAACATTTAGTGACATCATTATTATGATAATGCTCGAACTATTTCCTACTTGTTCCGCATGATGCATCAGTTCCCAAGTTCCCAATGTAGCAATATTGGACGATGAACCAGCATGTGGGTGATCAAAGAGTCATTAGCATCAATGTTCTAGGTTCATAAAACTAAGGGCAGTTTTTATGTCAACTGACAGTTAACATTCACAAATGGAAAATAAGTATGAAATCTGGTCAGAAGTTTTAAAATATTCACAATTTTGAGGAGAGTTGTCAAAGTGTACAACAGCAGGGGCTGGGAAGGTGGACTGCAGTAAAGTGTTCACAGTGCGAGCATGAGCTTCTGAGGCAAACAAAGTGTTCACAGTGCGAGCATGAGCTTCTGAGTCAGTTCCTCCCCACCTATGAGGAATCTGGGCCTAGAAAACGATACCTGTCATCCCAGGTCTTTCTATGTATTGGGTATTAGCCCTCCAGCAGATGTGAGGCTAGCGAAACTTTTTTTTCAATCTATAGGTTGCCTATTTGTCCTATTTACAGTGTCTTTTGCCTTACAGAAGCTTTTCAGTTTCATGAGGTCCCGCATATTAATTCTTGATCTTAGAGCATGATCAGGGAATCCTCCCTCCCTGTGCCAATGATTTCAAGGCTCTTTCCCATTTTCTTTTCAGTTAGATTCACTGTATCTGGTTTTATGTGGTGGTCCTTAATTCACTTGGACTTAGAGTTCTGTGCAAGGTTACAAATATGAATCTACTTTCAATTTTATACATACAGACTGCTAGGTAGAATAGCACCATTTGTTGAAGATGCTTTCTTTTTTTCACTGTATATCTTTGGCTACTTTGTCAAAAATCAAGTGTTCATAAATGTGTGGGTCTTCAATTCTATTCCACTGATCAACTTGTCTATCTCTGTATAAATACCATACGGTGTTTTATCACTATTGCTCTGTAGTATAGCTTGAGATGAAGAATGGTGACTCCCCCAGAAGTTCTTTTATTGTTAAGAATTGATTTTGCTGTCTTGGGTTTTTTTGTTTTTTCATTTAATGTCTGTTAAGAATTGTGTTGAAATATTGATGGAAATTGTACTGAATTTGTAGGTTGCTTTTGGTAGAATATTCATTTTTATTATGTTAATCCTACCAAACCATGAGCTTGGGAGATATTTCCATTCTTTGAGGTCTTCTCTGATTTCTTTCTTGAGAGATTTGAAGTTCTTGTCATTTAGATCTTTCACTTGTTTGGTTAGAGTTACCCCCAAGATATTTTATAGTATTTGTGGCTATTGTGAAGCGTGTTGTTTCCTTATTTTCTTTCTCAACCCATTTATCACTTGCACAAGGAAGGCTCCTGATTTGCTTGAATTAATTTTATATCCAGCTACTTTGCTGATAAACATCAGCTATAGAAATTCTCTGGTAGAATTTTTGGGGTCTCTTATGTATGCTATCATATTATCGGTAAATAATGACACCTTAACTTCTTCTTTGCCAATTTATATCCCCTTGGTCTTCTTTTGGGGGTCTTATTTTTCTAGTTGGAACTTTGAGTACTATATTGAATAGATATGTGGAGAGTGGGGAGCCTTGTCTTGGACTTTTAGTGGGATTGTTTTAAGTATCTCTCCATTTAATTTGATATTGGCTGTTGGTTTGCTATATATTGCTATATAAGCTTGTATAAGTAAGCTTATAAGACCTGTGTTTAATCTCTATAGCATGTGCAAAAAGGTAAAGAAAATCAGACATAGTGTTTGCACTAATAATAGGATGATATCTTAAAGTTCACTATCCTCTCAGATTTGCCTAATCAGCAAGCTGCAAAGCAGTGAGAGTCCTTGTCTCAAAAACAAGATGGGAAATCTCTGAAAAATAGCAATTAAGTTTGTCCTATATCTACCTTACACGGGTTTCCACAAGTGACAGAAAGCCATTCATGCACATGCATATGCAAATTTAAATATGTAATATAGCATATATAATATATATCATAAATTTAAATATATATGCAGACATATATGCATGACACAGACACAAAAACCACCTCAGGGATCTTATACTGCATTTGATTTTGGTTCACAATTATGAAAACATTCATAGTTCAAAATATTAATATTTGAATTTTGCATGAATATTACTTTTAGAAAGCCACATGTGTATTTTAAATGGTTTCATATAAAATCATGAAATTACACGCACACATACACACATACACATAGACACTCCTAGGATAACTGTATAACACCATGTCATAGAACATTCCAATGTATACATTCTCCTCCTATAAGTAAATAAATAAATAAATATGACAAGGAGGTCAAGGATTATTTAATAACCTGCCAGTTCAGTGGTTTCTCTCCAAAGACCAAGCTGAATAACTCATGCTCTTTATCTTCTGGCAGAAATCCAAAATGAAGGTAAGAAGGCCCTTTGAAGAGTCCATCAAGAGACTTACTAGTGCAAATGGTAGCTTGTCCAAACTCAGCACTTCCTTCCAACATTGCTATCTAGCCCTCTCTTTACCAAGTACACCAGTGTTTTTCCTTGCAGTACAAAAAAGTATAGCTTATTGTTTTATATGTTGGTATGTAGAAGGGGATAGAAAATAAAAGTAATCTTTATTCCCAAAGACATAAATATGGTCCAAGAATCAAACTTTTTTAAATGGAAGTGGTCACTGTTTGTATTACATGAATAGGCGATTGGAAGTTAAAGATAAAACTGGCAAAAGAGAAGGAAACTTAATAGTTAATTTTTTAATTATTAGAAGCCTAATAGGTAAATGGGGCAATCTAATGAAGGCATTTTCTTTTCACTTTAAGTTTAGTCTTCTTAGATGTCCTGATTTGTGTAACTTTGACAAAATAAAAATCAAACCGAGACTGTTACTATAGTTCTGCTGAATAATTTGAGCTCCAGCATTATAAAACCCCAATCTGTGTTCATTCTTCTTCAGTTTGCTTTGGCTAATCATGATCCTTGTGGTTTCATCCAGGTCCTTTAATTGTTTTTCTTTCTAATTTTGCAAATAATAACATTGGGATGTTGGTGGTAATTGAACTGAATCTATAGATTACACATCCATTTGTGCAATGTTAATTCTTCCAACACAGGAGCTAGGAAGTTCTTTCTGTCATCTAGTATCTTCTTTGATTATTCTCGAAGGCCTCGAAAGTTTCATTGGAGAGGTCTTGCCTTTCTTGGGTTAGGTTTATTCCTATATATTTCCAGAGTTATTAAACTGGCAAAGGTATAGCCATGCAATTTTAGACAAATGGGTAAAAATCATGCAATGGGAAACAACCCATATCCATCAAATAGTACTGGCAAAACTGTGTGTACACCTGCAGGTAAATGAAATTAGAATCATATTTTTCAACTAGACCAAAAGAATCAACGCAAAATGCATGAAAGACTTTAATTTAAAACCTGAAATGCTGAAGTTGCAAGAGGAAAACATAAGGAAAGCAATCCAAGATATGTCTGTAGGCAAGAATTTTCTGAACATAACGCCAATAGCACAGGAACTGGCCCAAGATTTAAAGTGTGGAACTCATAAAATTAAAAGGTTTCTGCATAGCTATTCACAATAACAAGGATATGGAGCCAGCGTGCATGTGCGTAAACAGACAAGTGGATACTGAAAAGGCAGTGGGTATGCACAATGAAATTCAATTAGGCTGTAAGTAAACATAAAATTATAAAATTTATCAAAAAGATGAAACTGAAAAGAATATTGTTGACCAATGTGACTGAAACTTAGAAATACTAAAACCACATGTGAGATAGTGTATTTGGTGTGGTTAAAGCATAAAAGTTGAAAATGTGGCTGAGAAAGGGAATAAAAGTTAATATTAAAGAAGAACTAGTGAAGGGGACAGGAGGTTATGGGAAGTAAATATGCTATAGTAGGGGACTGTGGAGCTGATGAGGAAGAAGAATGTACTTAAAACATACTTTATCCAAAAATGACATAATGGGTGCTGGAGAGATGTCTCAACACCTAAGAGTGCTTGCTGCTCTTCTAGAGAACCAGAATTCAGTAGAATTCAGTTCCCAGCATTCAATGTCATGTACCTGAAATTGCTCCATTTACTGGGATTTTGCTATCTTCTTGCTTCCTTAGACACACATATATGGCTCTCTTTTGCTCACCTGCTCTCTCTCTCTATCTCTGTCTCCCTCTCTCTGTCTCCCTCTGTGTCTCTGTTTCTCTCTCTCTGTCTCTCTCTCTGTCTCTCTGTCTCTGTCTCTGTCTCTGTCTCTGTCTCTGTCTCTGTCTCTCTCTCTCTCTCTCTCTCTCTCTCCCCCCTTCCTCTCCCTCATTCATTCTCTCTTCTTTCTTTTAGACATGCACATACCCCAAGGGAGGGGAGGAAGGAAAAGAAGGAGAAACTGGCAGTGTGGGGGTGGCAAGCTTAGGCACTACCTTGAGATTCTAACTTTAGAGGTCCAGCAGTTGTGAGATTCTAACTTTCAACGCATGTAACCAACTGCTGGACTTTGTTCTCCTTGTCTCACACTTCAGGAACTAGTCCTTTAATACATGTCTTTGAGGAAAGTATTAATTATGACTTTCATTCACTATGAGAACTTGGAAGCCTGAATGCTGTCTTCTTACTTTTCGAATTGTACCTCACTCTAGTAACAGGTATAAAACTTTGAACTAGTTAGTGCCAATAAGCAGTTCTTCCTTCATAGAGTCAAGTGGCACATTTTCTGGACAAATAAGAAAAGTAAGACACTTGTAAATTCTGCTCTGTCTTCCTAAGTGACACAGCCTGGTCATGGATACAGTCTTCCTTTTCATCTTAGAACCAGGCAGACTTCCTCCCACCTCCATTTACCTCCCTTTTGATTGCTTTCACTTTGAAGTCCAAAGCCCTGCAAGTCCTCTTTGCTCTCCTGGACATCGTAGACAGGAAACCTAGACACCTGCCTTCAGACCCTTCCAGTCCCTAGGAAGCCAAGTCCCCAATCATTACTCAAATGCTTCTTTCTTGCCTTCTCAGAACTTCTGCTGCCAACCTATAAATATTTGAACACAATAAAATTGTTTAAAGATTCACAACATTTGACTTGTCTGTGTCTTTAGAAAGTTCCCAAAAGTGCTGTGCTTTTTTTCCCTCTAAATTAAACATAAGAAGCAGCAGGAAAAGTATATTTTTGTCAAAGTCACTTAGAACTAGATTCTAATATCAGAAATATCCTTTACTTAAGATACACACATATAACTGTATATATGTATTTACATAGATAGGTAAAACTACTAATATCATCTGCAGTGACATTTTCCACATGTGTTTCAAATCAGCTATCTTTTTTGGTGAAATCTGGACTAATCAATAGGTTTTTTTATAACATCTAACTGAGAAATGCATGTAAATTAGTGTGCAAAACACTCAGAAATGATAACTACACCTATCATTCATTATTAGCGTAAATTCCTAAATGAGCATTGTGGTTATGTATTATTTGAATTTTTAAATTTGGGGGAAATTCATACTTTAGTGATTTTACATCATCTGTCCCTCCCTTTCCAACTTCCAACTCTTCCTACTTGTGTGTGTGTGTGTGTGTGTGTGTGTGTGTGTGTGTGTAGGTAGATAGATAGATAGATAGATAGATAGATAGATAGATAGATAGATAGATAGATAGATAGATAGAGGAATGGAGGGAGGGAGAAAGGTTGAAAGATTCTTACTGAGTTCTAAAGGGGTACTTTAAAGACTGTGATCGCTACCAAAGATAGCAATGTCCATGATCTTTCTCTTGGAAATCACTTACCCTTGGTAGTTCTACCAAAGTTCAGATCAGACCCCACTTAGAAAACTTGCCAAGCAACAAAACCTGGACTTGATAAACTTGATTCAAGAAGACATCTCCAAGTTCAGCAGGAAGGATGTGAGGGTGGAGAGGATGGTTATGGGAGGAGTTGGTGAGTGAATATGTTCAATTCAAAATACAATCATGAAACTTTTAGAGAATAAATAAAATATTGTTTTTAAAAGTCTGAACAGTATTTGTCAGACAGGACAGAATGATTGCACACATAAACTTACAATGGCTTTGAGTGCATGCAGAAGACAAACTCCCCACTATAGGGAGGAGTTTATGACCTCCCACCTCTATCTGATAAGCTATTGTTAATTAAGGAGTTTTGGAGGAGGAAGAGCCACCTATGTTCAGGGTCGTGATCCCTAAGAGGTTACTCCTCCGGTGGATGGCCTTCTACCTATGCACAAAGTCAATTCAGTGCTTCTTTCATTTTTTCTTTTTGCTTTTTTGTTTTCCTTTTAAGAACACATTCTGTTGAGAGAGCAGTGTGGGAGATAAGGAAAAATTAGAGGTAAAGAAACGTGGGAGAGAGGGTTTGAACAAAATACATTATAGAATTTTTAACCATTAAAATAGGAAACAAATAACTGAGCAAGTGTATATGATACCACAAACTGCTATCGTGGCAGAAGGCTGCTGTAATGAGGACACCAGACAGAACGGGGAATGTGCTGCCTTCTACAAGGCAGAAAATGTGTCCCAGGAAGAGTTGCTATTGTTGTAAAGGGTATACTTTTATTCCTATTGTTATTCTTCTTTGGCAATAAACTTGGAACTC
This sequence comes from Rattus rattus, assembly GCF_011064425.1. Lineage (NCBI taxonomy): Eukaryota > Metazoa > Chordata > Mammalia > Rodentia > Muridae > Rattus > Rattus rattus. Next base: position 78,067,632 of record NC_046157.1, on the reverse strand, counting down.
TTCAGTAGTCAGGTGCTGTGAGGCACAGAGAACACCATAAAGTGTTCCTGAAGTTGCTTTGACTCTAGAAATTAGAGTTAAAGATTACATTAACTTGAGCTCAGGATGGCATGGACCACCACAAGGCACAAAGAACTCTGGACAAGTGTGGTAAAAAAATAAAAAAAAAAAAAAAAAAAAAAAAAAAAGGAAAGGAAAGAAAGGAAAAGAAAAGATACCAGATATTTGACCTTATTCATGTGTGGCAAGGAGACTTAATTAAGTCTTTAGAACTTTTTTATTGGTTATTTTTTAGTTTTTTACATTTCAAATGTTATCCATTCTCCCAGTTTCCCGTCCATAACCCTCCCTATCCCCACCCCCAACTTCTAGAACGTTTTTAAGTTATAAAATGACCTTGCCTTTTTTTAGTTAACATTTTGGTAAGAAATTACCTTACTAAGGAAAATCTTGAGAACAATAATCATACATAATGAGAGAAAGTAAATGACGTACAGCAAGGATAAAGAATAGAAAACCTGAAGCAACAAAGGAAATAGGAGGAAGGCTGGGATGGACGTGCATATCACTATTAGCTGTATCACTAATTTAACAAGGGTTGGGTTTGGTGGAGGATTATAAATTTTTCATGGTTATTCACATGCAGTGATATATATATACACATATATATATATACATATATATATATATATTTATACATGTCTTACATCCAACTCATGGTATATAAAAATGCTATTTCCATTTTCATAAAACCATACACAAATTCTTCAGTGAATATGTTATCTCATTTCCCCTAAGTCATCTAACATCAATATCAACAAACCACAGGAAACTTTCTGGCTTCTAATCCTCAAAACAAAGAAGAAATTGAGATTAAGTTCAGCAAACCTGGGTGGTAAATATATAAAGCAAATACGGCCTTCATAAATTGAAGTTACTTTTTTAAAAAGGCAAAGACATGTTTTAATTGCTTGCCATTCTTAAAAAGGTCCTGAAAATTTTCATCTAAGAAGCTATTTATAATTTCATTCACACACACACACACACACACACACACACACACACCACATTGACTAATATAAATCTAATTAAATTTCCATAAACTATCCACATAGGTACAAAAGTGCAAGCATATTAAAATCATATTTTACATTCTTCCTAATATAAAACATTTGAAAATATAATTCACAGTAATAATTCAAAAAATATCTCCATGCTAATATATTCCTGGGTTTGCTGACCTTTTGTGTGTGCGCACAGGCATGCATGAGAAACACCTGGATCATGCCAAAATTGAAATAAAACTACCACCTGGAAGAAAAGCTGCACATATCTCTAAGCCCTCACATACCATTGAATCTAACAGAATTCATATGTGCGGCCAAATAACGTTTCTGTGTGTGCACACTAGGTTTTCCCATGTGATGGTGCTGGGAAGCGTTTTCTAGGTGAGTGGCTCTGAGCCACTTGGCAGCAGCTGTTTCTTTTCATGTCTTGCACACTGACAAAACAAAAGCGTGTGTTCCTGTTAGGAGTGGGTATGAGTGGGGTTACTGTCATAGCTGCGTCTAATTTGGTGTCATCCCTTTCTTGAACTTCCCCATTAGTGGACTCTTTAAAAGTTTCTACTCTGCCATCTTTTTAGTGAATAAAGAACATATATTTTCCTCAGTGGAATACAAATTAAAACGAGGACTCAACTATTTAAAACCAAAAAAAAAAAAAAAAAAAAAAAGTGTGGTTGGCACTGTGTGGCTCTCAGTAGCTGTGAATTAGTGATTTGGAATCATTTCCTCAGGACCTACGTCCTCCCTAGTATTCAGAGTTCTTGACTGGAGATTTAGGAACACTCCAGCTGCAAATCTCTTTGCTTTCACGTGTTCCATTCAACCCAGAACAGACTTCTCCTTCGACCTCCTTATTGATCTAATTGGGGCTGTTTGTGGCTGGCTACCTCATTGCCACCCTGATCAAGACGGAGCTGCCCCGTTTACTTTTGCTACCTTTTTCCTCCAGTTCCTCACCCCAGAGACTGTCTCCTCCTCCTCAGTAAATCACATTGATGTGATTTTTTAACCCTGCACCAGCTACTCAAAGACCTGGACTGTTTTCAAATTTCCAGTTAAGCAGCTCTTAATCTTTCTCCAGTCTCTTTACTTCCACTCCTACAATGATGTGCTGGCCACAGCAGATTCCTCCGGAATCAGATCTCTTGGCCTGCATGATTCTTTTCCTGCTGAAGGCTCAGCTTTCCCGTATGGGGGCTTTTCATATACTGCCAACATGGCAGTGGTATAAGGACGCAGGTTTAATCCTCTGCTGCTTTCTTCACTCCTCAATTCACTATCTTCTCTGTCCTGAAAAAAAACGTTTCTCGAAACCTACTTAACACCATCTTGCTCAAGTCACTGCTTTAAGCCTGCTTTATTTGAAAATTCCAAGTGGAAGACAGATTCAGTTCACCATAGTCTGAAGACCTGTGTAATTGAATCTACTTCCTTGGATTCCTCTGTTTTTTAAAAATGTATTCATATACAGACATGTATCTGTATCTCTATATCATGTTTAATAAAAGTCATAATATTATAGAAAGTATTAAGTTTAGAAAATCTGTGCCTGCCCAAACCTCCATGGAATTTGAGTCCAGACAGAATCCTTAGTATTGAATTAGAAGTAGCAGAAATATTAATACCAAATATAAGAATGGAAATACATGAACAGTTTGACAATCAGGCTGATCCTTCCTCAATTATATAATCTAATTGTTTAAAGAAGACCAGAAATCTTACAGTTTCCACAATACATCTGAATGAACTTAATGAACTACCAAACATTAGAATTTTTAAGCATTTAGAAAGCGTTCAACTAGAATAATAATGAAATCATTAGGATCAGGGCTGGAGAGATGACTCAGTAGCTAAGAACATGTGCTACTCTTGCAAAGGAACTAGGTTCAATTTCCAGCACTCAGGTCACTGGTGTCTGTAATCTTGGGTATTGAAATCCCCTACTGCTTTCTGTAGGCATCATCCAGAAAAATACTTATATACATAAAATTTAATAAAAATAAAGAGAAGGCTGATGGTACATAGTAGGGAACACTTGCTTAGCAAATACTCTCGGTTTGATTTTCAAACTGCAAAAATAAAGGGAAAAGATAGCTATGCTGACTATGTTAATCCTACCAATCCATGAGCATGGGAGCTCTTTCAACTTTCAGATATGTTCTTCAAATTCTTTCTTCAGGGACTGAAGTTCTTGTCATACAGGTCTTTCACTTTCTTGGTTGGAGTTGCAACAAGATACTTTATATTATTTGTAGCTGTTGGAATAAGTCTGAAATTACATCTCACTCCCATCAGAATGACTAAGATCAAAAATTCAAGGGACAGCCCATGCTGGCAAGGATGTAGAGAAAGGGAATACTCCTCCAAAAACTTGTACAACCACTTTGGAAATAAATCTGGAGTTTTCTTAGAAAATTGGAAATAGTTCTACCTGAAGAACCAGCTAGACCACTCTTGGGCATATATCAAAAAGATGCTCCACCATATCACAAGGACTTGTGCACCACTATGTTTATAGGAGCCTTATTTGTAATAGCCAGATTCTGGAAACAACCCAAACATCCCTCAATGGAGGATAGATACAGAAAATGTGGTTCATTTTAACAACGGAATGCTATTCAGCTATGAAAAACAAGAACACCATAAATTTTGCAGACAAATAGATGGAACTAGAAAATATCATCTTGAGTGAGGTAACCTCGACCTAAAAGGAAATATATGGTATGTATTCACTTACAAGTGGGCACTACCCATAAATAAAGGACACTCATGATATACCCCAAAGACTCAAAGAAGATAAATAAGAAGGAAGGCCCAAGTAAGGATGCTTGAATTTCACTTAGAAGGGGGAATAAATTAGTCATAGGAGGGAAATGGAAGTGAGAAACTTGTTGAGAGACAGGATAGGGAGGGAAAGTGGGACTCAGGCTCAGGTATGGGGAGAGACAGGAGAAAAGTCCAGAAGGGCCGAGAAATGAGTGCAAATCTGTAGCTGGTGGGGATGGAAGATGGGGGAGACAGTTTAGGATATGCCAGAGACCTGGGATTGGGAAGGTTCCCAGAAGTCAGTGATGGTGATATTAGCTGAGATGCATAGCAGTGGAGATATGGAAATTGAAGAGGCCACCTCCTATAGTCAGGCAGTTCCCCCAGCGGAGGGATAAGGACCAACCCACCCATGAACCTTTAGATGCAAAATGCAGAGACAAAGATGGAGCAGAGACTGAGGGGATGGCAAACCAATGACTGCCCACCGAGAGGCTCCTGGGCAAGTACCAATCGCTGACATCATTAATACTATTCTGTTACGCTTGTACACATGAGACTATCATACGTGTCTTTGAAAGTCTTCATCTAGCAGCTGAGTGAAACAGATACAACCAAACATTGGCAAAGGTTGGGGACTCTTACAGAAGAGTTGGGGAAAGGATTGAGGGCCCTGAGGAGGATGATAGGAATGCCACAGGAAGACCAACAGCATCAACAAACCTGGACCCTTAAGGACCCTTAGAGACTAAGCCACCAAAGAGCAAACATGGGCTGAACAGAGACCTCCCCGCAGCCACCAGCTCCTATGTCGCAGATGTGCAGCTCAGTCTCTATGTGAGACCTCCAACTGGACTGTCCCTAAAGCTATAACCTGTCTGTGGAATCCGTGTCCTAATTGGGCTGCTTTGTCTAGCTTCAGTTGAGGAAGATGAGCCTAACACAGCAGAGATATAATACTCCAGGATGGGTGGATAACAAGGAAAGAAGGGGAAGAACTCTTGAGAAAGGACCAGAAGGAGAACTGTGAGCAGAATGTAAAATGAATAAATGAATTAATGAAAAAAAAGACAGAAAAAATAGAGGAAAAGAAATGCACAGTAAATAAAGAAAAAAATCAAACCAAATACCATATGTGTGTGTTTACATAGAAATATATACCTACTGTATATATAGCATATGTATGTAAAGAGAGGGCTATAACAAACAATTAAAGAAAAATGGCCATGCATCTGATAGTAAGCAGGAATACATGAGAAGGTTTGGAGGGAAGAAAAAGGATGAAATCATGTGATTATATCAAAATCTCAAAAAAAATTCAAAGTAATAAAATTTGACATTGTACACCAAGTACTATGAACACCAAAATAATGTGACCTAAACAAGACATTAAGTCATGTGTATTATCCATTGCGAGCTAGTTTACCTAATGCGAATACTTCTGTCATGATGATCATATTATCCTGTGATCACATTATTGTATCACTGTTGACAAAGTGGCTCTACCTCAGCAACCACGCCTGCATTTAATCTGAAGGAAGGAAGGAAGGAAGGAAGGAAGGAAGGAAGGAAGGAAGGAAGGAAAATATAGGCCTCATACTTTTCAAAATACCGTCAAGAATCGCTGAAGGCTAGCACCCCCTGGAGACACCTGTGTTAACCCTAGGTTAGAGTGGAAACTGGATCATACAGTCCTCAAGAATCACATTCTTTCCAGTAGACTGGACCTGGGTGCTGGTGAGCACAGTCGTGATCATGGTCGGTTTTCACTTTAAATATGAAATCAATCATCTGCCTTCCTCCAGAGGACATGGAGGTACCCCTATCATGGCAAGGTCAGTGAGTGATCACTAGTGTTTGGATGGGGATAAACTCTTCATTTTACTGGATTTTGTATGATCATGCTGTGAACTGAAAGCCTGGTCAGAGATGTAGACCAGTGCCATCACAGCTACAATATGGTAGTGGTTATAGCACTGAACTTAGTATCAAGTTCTACCTGTGTATGTCAATAACGTTTTTGCTCCTAATGACAAACCAATATTTGTCATGATTTCCAAACGTCTGCTAAAATCAAAACTCATGGTAGACCTTAGTTACAAGACTATTTCTTCATTTAAATTACTTATAAAAGTTTACATATATAATATATATTAAATGGTTGTATATTTGTAAGATCATAATCAAACATTAACATAAAGAAAATGTGTTATATACTTAGTAAAGTTTTAATTTTCTCTTTTTATTCTCTACAGAAATGTTGTGAATGTATAAATATAATACAAAACACAATTAACACACATTGTAATTTTGAATTTTTGCACATCATATACCAAACAGGTATAAAGAAACATAAAATCAAATTTAATTAACCCAATATGTCAACAACTTAATTCTCAGCATGTAATTTGTAGCTATTAAAATCTATTACATTCCCTTTTATATTATGCAGTTTCCAGTGTGTACTTTATACTAACAGCTCATGTTCAGACTGGTTATTCCTAGTGTTCAAGTTAATTCACAGGGATAATCCATTCCTGAAAGTGTGAAAGACTTCATGTATAAACCAACTGGATCTTGTGAATTGAGTTCTAACTTCTTCACAATTTCAAAGACCTATACAGATAACTTACTTTCACCACATTTAGCAATGTTTGAAATCTCATCATTGTAAACTTTGTATGGATAGAAAGATCACCACAGCTTTTTTTGTGAAAAGTATCGAGAAATTAGTATCAACTGTTTTCTGGGAGGAAATGGAGAGTTTGGCACAGTGTAATTAAAAAAAAAAATCCTCAGACATATGGGGATGAGGCTTTCAAAAAGCCAGTGAGATGAGTCAGTGGGTAAGGGTGCCTGAAGCTGTGATTTCATTCCCAGGACCAATGCAGCAAAGAAAACTGACTCCTAAAAGTGGCTTTCTGACTTCCATATCTGTGCCATGGAGTGCATGCCACATATATGTGTGTAGCAGGAATGGCAGCCAACTCTAGGTAAATGTTGGGGGTGGTGCAGCTGCAAAAGCATCTCCTGCAGGAGGACCTAATTGAGGATTGCCTGAGAGACCAAGGATTGCTGTTGCAGACACCGTCAGTCAATCAGGAGCTGCTATTTAGAAGAGATGCTTTCTTGGGACTAATGAGGCACCTGTGGAGAGTCTTCAAGGAGCTTGGGGCAGTGTTCAGATGAATTAGCTGCTGCGTTTCTCACCTACTCTTGACATGCATGTCATTGACCCTGCAGATACCTCACCTCCAACTGTAAGGGCAGGTAAGGCCCGGCAAAGAGTAGTCTAGGGCACATGTAATATATATATGCACATGAACATTCATGTTCACACACAAACACACACACACACACACACACACACACACACATACACACACACACACTCACAAATTAATATATAAGGTAAAAGAGATGCTTAAGCGATGGTTTTGGGACAATAGCACTTGCAGAGGACCGAGGTTCTGCCCCCAGAACCTGCATGATGGCTTACAACCATCTGTAACTCCAGCTCCAGTTCCACGGAACCTATCTCACTCTTCTGATGTTTTTAGTCATCAAATTGGCTTGCAGGGCACATACACACATGCAGTCAAAACACGCATATGTATTAAGTAAAACAAATCTTTAAAAAAAATGGGGTGTGGAAGATAATAGAATACCTGTGATTTTCCAGAAAGAGGAAGAGGAAATGCCAGTGCCATAAGGGATCGAGGAGTGAGGTGGACAGCATTACTGTAGAACACAGGAAGCAGTATTAACTGAATGTTAGTGTGTATGAAGAGGCCAAAAGGAAACTTATTACACTGAATGCTAATTTTAAAAATTAATATTTTTAAATGGACACTGACAATGTTAGAGCCATGAAAGCTCCACTTTCACACACAGAATAGGCTTCAGTTTCAAAAAGGTAGGCATTCTTCACATGGTGTTTCTCAAAACTCCAAATGTATCATCATGTGTTTCCAGCTTAGTAGAACGAAGTATTCCCCAGCCAGGTTGGTAAAACTCTGGCCAGATTCCTATCTATCTAAACCTAGCCAAACCCCTAATTTCAGAGCCAGCAATCAGGGCTGAGATGGAAGCTAAGACAGCCTCCCCACTATTTATTGCCTTAGGTCAGATGTTAGAGCCTGGAGCTGATGAGAGAGACTGCCCGGTCCTGATGAAATGTGAACTGCAGCATTTCTTCAAAGAAAATCTTGGGAGCACATGTGAGATTGGTAGAAAGCAGGGTCACTCTCGGGCACTCTAAGAAAGTTAGAACTACAAACTTCCTTATCTTCTGGAGCATGCGATCTTGCACTTGGGAGTCTCCTTTTCTCTTGTCCAAAATGACTAAATTACATACACAGTGACATGTTTTAATACAATATTCCAGAAGAATCGATAATAATTTGCCTTTTGGCCATCTCCCTTTCCTTCACCTATTGCTATACTTCATTGGCTACCAGCCTGCTGCCTGACACTGTAGCCCTAATCAGGGAAGAATCTGAGAATCCGTAGAGCTGGACTGAGTCAGTGACTCGTCATACAGTCTTTCTCCCATGCTTGCTGTGTCGCCCCACTTAGGTGTGGCCCTGCTGCCTCCCGTGGCCCTCTCTGTCCTGTGTCAGACAACAGCCTTGCGAGAGCCTGGCTTCAGGCCACATTAGCTATCTTCATGTGGACTGAAACTATTTTATCACAGATGTTTTTTATTTTCTTCCTTGTTCTCTTTTCTTTGATAATAACTGTATATGATTCTGTAACCAGAAACCAATAAATGTTACTTTAAAAACATTTAAGCACATCCTAGAAACATGCTTAGGACTCTAGTATTGCTGCCTTCACAGGGTATGGAGAGACTCTCTTTATAAGATGGTCAGGAGTCCGGTTATGAGACATGTCTTCTTGGAGTTTTATTTCAGGAAACAGAATATAACAGATTTGGGTACATTTTTCATACTTTTTGTGTCTGGTACTTGTCTAAATTTTTCTCATGGTCCCTTGTCCGAATGTACTGATATTCAATGGATTTAAGCATCTGAAGTGTCATCCAGCTTTTCACTTTCAATTCTTACACTTCCTATTTTTGTTCTGTTTTGTATGCTGTTTGGGTTTCTGATTTGAAAAAATAAAAACTTTACCATTAACAGCTGGAAGTAACTCTCTAATACATATATCCTGCTCATTGCTTCAGAATGGTTGTCCATCAATTGATGAATAGATAATAAAAATTGGGCACACTTATTCAAAAATATTATTCAGCTAGTAGAAAAAAATGAAATTTGCGAGTAAATGAACAGGGCTAGAAACAATCATTTTAAGTGAGGTAACCCAGATCCAAAAAGACAGACAGTGCATATTTTCTCTTATATGTAGATGTTAAGTTTTAAGCTTCAGATATGTATGTTTCAAGTTAAATAACCACAGAGCTTAGGAATCTTGTAAAGAACTGGGACAGGGATATCTTCCAAGGAAAGAGAAATAGAGTATCTGTTTTATGAAGACATAAAGGGGGACATCCATTTCCGGGTCTAAACTCATGATTCTTCCTGACTCTCTCCTCGATGCACACTCTAACCCACCAGATCTAGCCCTGGTCCCAAATCCAGTGCGCTGTCACAGCTTGACAATCCCTGACTGCTTTGCAACCAAACTATAGGCTTCTATCAAGGCACTTCCAATCCGTCCCTCATTCAAAGGACTCTCACATACTATATATAACCCCACTATCAAGCCCGATGCTGGACATGCTATTCTAGGGTCTAGCCTGGTGAGTCTGCCTGACTCAGGTACCACACGCCCAAAGAAAACGAACTCTTACTCATGAGGCAGCAATCAGTTGCAAATAGCTCCTCAGGTAGGGTTGAGACACCATGATCCTACCCTATCTATTAGGGGGTTGGCTGTCCTGATCTTTTACACATTTTGTGTAGGTAGTCCCTGCTGATGTAAATTCATTTGTTCAGAAAATAATGCTTGGATGTCTTCTACTTCGAACACTTATAATCTGTCTTTTCTCTCTCGCCATGACTGCTGACACTTTTGGTGAGAGAATATGTGCCAGTTGCCCTCAAATATTCTATAAAAAGGAAAGAGATGGGCACTTCTAAATTCCTTTATAAAGACATTGTCACCTTGATTCCAAAACCAGACAAAATCCTAAGAATAAAATAAAGATTTAAGGGCAATTTCACAGTTGATCATAGGTTTAAAAAAAATTGAATGAAATACTTGCAAACTGAATTCAAGAACTTACCAAAAATGTCACTCACTACAATCCAGTCAGCTTCATTGTGGAGACAGAGATAGGCCTCAACATAACAAGTCAGTAAATATAGTGACCACATAAATAGACTTAAGGACAGGAACCACATGATCGTTCATTTGATCTAACATCTTTTCATGATAAAATTTCTGGAGAATATAGGAGTAGGACAGATCATAATACAATAAAGACAATACACAACAAAGCCATAGCCAAGATCATGGTAAATGGATGAAAGTTCAAAACATTTCCAATAAAATCAGAAATTAGACAAGAATATTATTTTCTTCACTACTGTTCAATCTCGTGCTTAAAGACATAGCAATAGCAATAAGACAACAGGAGATAAAAATGGCTACAAATAAGAAAGGAAGATGTATCCTTATCTATATGTGACATGATTCTATGTTTTAACAACCCCACCATGAAACTCCTACACCTGACAGATACATCCAACAACATAGGAAAATGCAGAATTAATGCTCAAAATCTGCCTTCTTCCTACATGACAATATAAAGCACACTGAGGAAGAAATTGGTGAAACTGTCTCAATTATAATAGCCACAGTAAATAAAAATTTTTAGAATATATAGAACCAAGAAAGTGAAATGCTTGTACAATGAAAACTGTAAGGCACTATCAAAAGAAATTTCAGAACAGAGCGGATGGAAGATCTATGCATTCATGAATTAGTAGGATTAAGAATGTGAAAATAACAATTTTACCATCGCTGACTACAGACTCAATGCAATGCCTAAAGCACATCATCACAGAAATTGAAAAAAAAAGTTCAATTTTAAAAGTCACATGGAAGCACAACAGAACCAGAGCAGTCAACGGAATCCTGAAAAACGAAAGCTCTGTTGGAGGTAAAGCCATCCCATATTTAATTTATACTACAGACCTATAGTAAGCAACACGGTAGTAGAATTAAATAGAGACATTGATTAATGGGATTAAATTGTCGACCCAGATATAAACACATGCTCCTACAGTCACATGAGTTTGACATAGTGACCAACAATAGACACTGGAGGAAAGAGAGCATCTTCAACAAATGGAACTTGATAAACAAGAGAACTGTAGGCAGAACAATGAAACTAGACCTTTATCTCACACACTATACAAAACTTGAATCAAAGTAGACCAAAGACCTCAACATAACACATGATACTCTGAATTTGTTAAAGACAAAAATAGGATATTAACATAGAGCTATAAGAAAAGGCCTTTCTCAGTGGATCCCCTTAGCGCAGATATTTAGACAAACAACTGATAAGTGGGATTTCATGAAACTAAAACGTTTCTGTACTGCAAACACATCATCAGTGGAGTAAAGACACAACCTAAGGAATGCAGGGCAAAGAAAGTCTTTACCTGCTATATATATAAAATAGATGTTAATCTATGGTACACACAAGGAACTCAAACAATTAAACATCGAGTAAACAAATAACTAATTAAACATTGGGGGCTTAGACCTGAACAGGTAATTCTCAAAAGGTTAAATATCAGTAACTGAAGTATTTTGTCATGCTCAAAATTCCTATTTATGAGAGAACTACAAATTAAAACAACTTTGAAATGTCATTTTACCCTAGTCAGAATAGTTAAGATAAAATAAAAGTCAAAGGTAGAAATGCTGGTGTAGATGTGAGTAAAGAGCATTTTGAGTGTGTTTCATTCAAACATTAATTTAAAGCACCAGTTGCATCTGACTTTGTTCAGCTGAAGAACAAAATCTTTTCTTGTTCCCTAACTGAATGGGGTTAAAGGCAAGCAAGTAGGAAGGACACTGAAAAAATACTGAATCAGATTTTCTGTAAAGAAGAATAATGAAGTATAATAAATAATAAGGAAAATAACTAGAAGTGATTGAAAGTGAAATCATTATAATGACATGGAATATTAAAGATACTGAGAAGCATTGCTATCCCTGAAAGTAAAAAAAAAGTGGGCAACGTTCCCAGGGAAAGAAACTGAAATTATAAGGATATCATCGAACTCTGCTAAGTACTAGGGGAATGATATGAGAAACAGTAAGCAGATACCTTTTAAAATCAGATGTTGCAAGAACCCTTCCCCTGAGGAGATAGCAACCTTGTTTTTCCATTCCTTATCAGGTTCCTCAAAAGTTCATCCTAGATGCAATGAGTTGGTTAGGCTTGTTTTCAGAGAATAGGTGAATTACTCCTTACAAAAGGAGGACCCCAAATAGGGACACTGGAAAATCTTCACCAAGTGTAGATGATTGCTTCCTCATAGCCACATAGATGAGATACCCTCCAGCTAACCTTACAAGGCCTATATCCTCTAGCACCTCGCACACCCCAGAAGCCATATGTGATTAAGGATGAACTGCATACAAACTCCTGGTATAGGAAAGAAAAGTCAGCTGGAGTATACTTTGTATCCAAGGACCCCTCTGCCCCTGTTTTTGCTGAGGGAAGTCATCACACTTACTCATGATGGTATAGGAGATCTGATGAAAATGGTGGATGCTTTGCAAGGAGGAACAGATAGTATTCTAATTCTAAATCATGCTTGTTTTCTGTAGATTTGGTATTTTATTGATTCATCCAGTATCTTTATATTTAAGGAGTCATTAACCAATCATATATGTGTACACACTACATACACAGTTCATCTTTTCAATACACTATAATTTAGTTGTTTAACTCTGTGTGTGTGTGTGTGTGTGTGTGTGTGTGTGTGTGAGAGAGAGAGAGAGAGAGAGAGAGAGAGAGAGAGAGAGAGAGAGAGAGGGAGAGGGAGAGAGAGAGAAAGAGAATGGGTCAGAGGGCAATACTGGGAAGTCAGTTCTCTCCTTCCACCTTATTGTCGTTTCCAGGGACTGAAATCAGATCGCCAGACAGTCCCAATCTCCAGGGAATGCCTTCTCAACCATATCCTACACAACACCTCACCCCACCACCTGCTCTTCCTTTCTAACTCACCTCATGAGGTAACCTCACCTCCTGTCTTCTTGAGCTTCCCATTCTCTGTCTCAGTCTTCCTACTTCTTCATCAGAAAGGTCTCAGAAAGGTCTGCTGAATTCAAATAACTCCTGACATAACTCCAGCTTCCACAGTGCAAACGCCAGACTCTTAAGAAGCCTTGCCCTTCAGGAGTGCTTCCATTTGCACTAAGACAGACAGGTCTATACTCCTTCACCCAGCTACTCCCGTGCTCTGTCTCCCATGACTGACTTGACCTCTCAATAAAGCCCCTTCAGGTATCAACTTCTTTGAACTTTGCCCCTGGATTTCCTCACCCCAAATCCTCCTGTCAACATGGATTATTTTTATAGTTCAGCATGTAGATGGATTTCCCATTCTAGTTTGTAACTTGCTATTTGCTGAAATCCACTGGCTTTCACCACTCTGTGCAAGTTATTGGAATGCAATGTATAGGTAGCCTGTCATGTTTCCTTATGTTGCTCCTTTAGTCCATAATTTTTGACCATATTTTTGTTTTTCACAAGTTTCTTCCTTTGTTTGTCCATTCATTTACTTGTTTGTGACAAGTCTTTCCTGGAAATTTTCAACGTTGTTCAAATCATCAACACCCATTTTGAAACTTTAACTCCAGTCAATTTAGGAATTGCCTTCCTTATCTCCAATATTCAAAAGTGCTTTCACTACTTTGTGATCATCCTCTGGTGCCCTTGCCCCTGGGTTTTCCATGTTGACTGTTCCAAGTTCTTCTTACTCAAATTTCCAACACCATCAGTTTGTCTGCTGGACATTATACCTTTGTTTCTGTTAGAAAAGAGTTGGCAAAGCCACACCCAATGGTCCATCCATACCTGCCTTTCCTTCTTTGAGCCCCTTATGAAATCTCTGCCGGTGGTTTCTCACCTAAACATTGATTGTGTTTCCTCCTACATGTTCCAAGGTCTTGCCTCACCCATGAACTGAAAGTGGACAATGCCAGACTTCTCTGAGAAAACATGAATATTCTTCTATCTGTCTTACACCACCTGCCATCTATGTTCTTCGTATACTCTTGTCTACATACAATACTGTGCAGAATAACTATGTTCACTCTGTCTTCAGTTCTTCACATGTTATTACTAAATCACAGCAATGGTATTAGGTTCTCTGCTTCCTCAAATTCATTAAAATTTCTATATATAAACTAATCGTCATTCCTCCCTTCTCCCACCCTTCCTTTCTTCCTATGGTACTGGTGACACAAGAAGACCTGTATTATTTAGAAACACCTTATCCCCTAAGTCTTCTCGTACTACTTTTTTCTTGAATTTTAAGAGAGTAAAACTGTGCTAAGTATCTTCATTTTTCTAATGTGTGATCAATTCATCTTGAGAATGTTTCTCTCATTCAGTATATCTTATAGGATATTTGCAGATCAACATTGAATGTATTACTATTAAATGAATACATATTATTCTATGTTTTGTATATATTTCATCCTTTATTGTTTTCTTCCTCGATTTCTGTTTCTCATACCTCTGCAGTTTCCTTTACTTTATAGTTAAATATTTCCTATTTTGCTTTTGCCCTTTAAAGCTAAAATGTTCTTTAAAATTTTTGCCTTTTCAATATTTATGTATGTATATGATTTATTGTTACAAGATTTGTCTACTAGAGAACACACACTATACTTTTAAAGCTGAATAGAATGTCTCCAGCTGCATAGCAGAGGATGGCCTTGTTAGGCACCAATAGACGGAGAAGTCCTTGGACTGGCCAAGGTTGGACCCCCCAGTGTAGGGGAATGTCAGAGGGGGAAGGAAGGGGGGTGGTTGGGGAGGGGAACACCCTTATAGAAGAAGGTGAGGGGGATGGAATAGGAGGATTATGTCCGGAAAACCAGGAAAGGGAGTAACACATGAAATATAAATTAAAAAATATCCGATAAAAGAAATTTAAAAATTAAAAAAAAAAAAAAAAAAGAATGTCTATTCACCAGGTGGTGGCTTGCACAGGGGACTTGACCAAATCACACTGGACTGTAGCCCTACTACTTTCAGGCTTTTTTTTTTTTTTTTTTTTAATCGGTTGTTTAATTTATTTACATTTCAAATGTTATTTACCCCTTCCCAGTTTCCCCTCCACCAACCTCCCCATGCCCCTGCCTCCTACTCCTACCTCAACATGCTACCATCTTTTAAACACAAAAGTCATCCCCTAGATTGACACACTTCAGTTAGCAAGACCAGTTAACAGAAAGCAGAAATACAGAATCCAAATCCAAGGTTAGTACATTTAAAAGCTTTCCCAGCCACATTTTTTACCTGCTTCGGCAGGCATCACTCACTGTCTACATGATGACCTTGAACATCTGATTGGTGCTTCTATCACAGTGGCAGATGTGCTCAGTTCTGGGGGCCTACAAAAGTCAGAATGCATGTTACATAGAGTGAGTGTATGTGTGTTTCTGTGTACCAGTACACACATCCCAGTGTCATTGTCTATATGGTGATGTCAAGAGCAACCTCCAACCTCAGTGTTGTCCCTTGCTTTTCCAGTTTTTTGTTTTTTGTTTGTTTGTTTGTTTTTGAGACAGTTTCTTTTTGTTTTGCTATTTGTGTTCCAAGCTGCATTCCAGAGATTATCTTGTCCCTGCCTGCCACCTCACTGTAAAAGAACTGAGATTACAATTGAAATGTAAATAAGAAATGTAAATAAGAAACACCCAATTTAATAAAGATGGAGAAAAAGAACCATGAGTTCCAGCTCCTGCTGGAGTGGCTTGTTTATCTCGGACTATATCTCCAGCCCCAAGGGGTTTTGGTCTGGTTTTCTGCTTTAGAAATGCAAGTTTTGTTTCTTTTGTTTAAATGGTCAAACCTGAGTGTATTCTCAGGTTATCAGTTTGTACCAACTATTTATTATTTTAAGTCTTATAACCTCTCTAGCTAAAGGGTTAATTACAAGTTGGTTTTTTTTTTTTTTTTTTTTTTTTTGTTTTTTTTTTTTATGTTTTCCAGTTCCTATATAGGAACTATTTTTATTTTTCTAGGAGATATGTAACTTCATTTCAAGTGTGGTCCATTTTCTTCCTGTTGCTCATTTTAAATCGATGTATATGTTACTTCTTCCTCTCCTGCTTTTATGTGTGATTATTTTCTTTGAAAAGTCTGGTCTTTGACTTGCTCTTGTCTGTCTGTGGACTTGTACTGAGATGTTTACTCATTTCCATAGCTTCAATAAATATCTCAGAATGAGTGAACCTTTAATATATTCAACTCCAAAATGATTGAGAAAAATTTTTTATACGAAGACAGGTTGACAACACCTTATAGCTACTGCTCTGTTATTTATTCAACAATTCAAATATTCAAATATAAGTTTGAGTTTGCCTCTAACTTTCATGGAATACTTCTGAAAAATGACTATAATAATTTCCTAAGTATTCAAAATATGTGGAATGCATATAGGTGTGTGAATATAACATAGCCAAGTGAATCTCTCTGTTCCAGCATAGGCTACTATTGATGAGAAAACCTTTTAAAGTAGGATTGCAGAATATAGGATATATATGTGTGTGTGTGTGTGTGTGTGTGTGTGTGTGTGTGTATGTGTTCATATATACTCTATATTTGTATACAAGATCACAGAAATAGTCCATCATATAGTCACTCGATTCTTCTATCAACAAGAAAATTGAAACCTTTAATGCCCTCTGATATTATTTCTCATCTTCTTTTTGCATTTTTTTGTCTGTGGCACAAAATGAAAACTTATGGTGGCTCTAGACTTTTGCCACATGGCTCAGAGGAGGAATGATACTCTTCACCTATGAGCTATGAGCTCAGCATACAACACTTTTCTAAAAGTGTAGTCAGGGAAAAGCTCACATCATCTGTGGTGATTTTAAAAATAAAAGTTCATGCATATCAATGCCAACTAATACAGCAAACACAACTGACTTTGTATTGTATACATTCCATAGATTTTTCCTAATTGGCTCTTTGGTTTGAGAATCACCTTAATAAATAAATTACTATAGTCAAGACAACTGTGTTAAATATTTTCACAATTCCCACTGATTTACTGGATACTGGATAGCATAAAGAGAAAATGTGACTCTTTATGGATAAAGTTGAACTTGATAGTGGAAGATAATCACTAATATCTATGGAAGGTGGGTTGTTTAAGGAAACTCCTAACATTATACCACAATGAATAGCATCATAACATAAGCCAAAACAAGGGTATTAACAACAAAACATAGAACACAGAATTATTTTACATAATGAAATGAGCAATTTTATGGGATCTGATGAATGTCTCTACTATTTATTAATGAGTATACAAACAGTGGGTTTAATTCCATTTCCTCACATATGCACTGCTTATATTCAGCCCTCAGCCACCCCCTGTTTAGTTCTAGTGATTCTACAACTACTTTCATTCCATATTAAATATTAAATTCTGAATATTACAGAAACCATGAGCAACCCATCTTACATATTCTTATTAAATATTAAATATTAAATTCTGAATATTACAGAAAACATGAACAACCCCTCTTGGATCTGTATTGTTGTGCTCAATTTAGTAATTTTAATCTATTTATTTTCTTGAAAATGGCATAATCTTCCTCCTAATGACAGCCACACTGCATATATGCACCACATTTTCTTCCTTCATTCCTCTCTTCATAGGCACCTAGGTCAACTGCATGTCTCAGCTCCTATGATTTATACTGCAGTTAGCATGAATGTAAGGGTAACCACATGCCACACTGCACTAGGTCCCTTTCTCTGTACACCCAGGAGTAAAACAGTTGACTCAGATGGCAGTTTCCTTTTTAGCTCTTTGAAGAACACTTAAAAGGATTTACTCTGTCTGAACTCGTTCCCTTTCTCACCAACAGTGTAACACCCTCCCCTCCCCCACATGCACATAATCACTGGCATCTCTATTTGTTGTATTGGTTATTGCCATTTTGAATAGAATGAGATAAACACTACATACTTTTGGAATGCATTGTCTTGATCTCCAAGGACCTGAACATTTTCTACATATTGTTTGTCAATGTGCAACACTTTTGAAAGCTTATACATTCAGGTCATTTACCCATTTGTTTTCGGGGTGCTTAACGTTTTTGAGTATTTTATATATAACCCGTCTGATGTAAATCACATAAATTTTTCTTCATTTCCTTCTGTTATATTTCTTTATCTGTAGAAGTCTTTTAATTTCATGCAGGCATATTTGTCGTTTCTTGCTACATATTTGGGGCATTTGGAATCTAAAGAAAGTTCTTGCATGTAACTGTATTTTGAGCTGTTTTTCCCATGTTGTGTTTTAGCAGTTCCAAAGTATCAAGTGTTACATTAGGGTCTTCAATCACTTTTAATTCATTTTTATGAAAAACAACTATTATACAAAATCATGAAACAAATATTTTAGTATCTATAAAATAGTAATTCTGCAGTGAAAAAAATAAAATAAAACCTGAAAAGCAAACAATTTTGGAGATTCTTTAAGATTGTATTTCTATGCATGTAATGCATGTATGTGTATGTACATCTGTGAATTTTTTATTGGATAGTTTATGTATTTACATTTCAAATGTTATCCACATTCCCAGCTCCCCCTTTTCCAATCCTCCATCCCCTGATTCTATGATAATGCTCCCCATCTTGCCCACCTACTCCCACTTCAACATCCTGACATTCCCCTGCACTGGGAAGAAGAGCCTCCAAGGACAAAGGGCTTCTCCTCCTATTGATGCTAGACAATGCCATCCTTGGCTACATATGCGGCTGAAGCTATAGGTCCCTCCATGTATACTCTTTGGTAGGTAGTTTAGTCCCTGGGAGCCCCGGAAGGTGGGGGGCGGGGGTTCTGGTTGGTTGATACTATCGTTTTTCCTATGGAGTTGTAAACCCCTCCAGTTCCTTCAGTCCTTTCTCTAACTCCTCTATTGGGATCCCCTTGCTCAGTCTGATGGTTAGCTGCAAGCATCTTAATGTGTATCAGTAAGGCTCTGGCAGACTCTATGGAGACACCCATATCCAGTTCCTGTCAGCAAACACTTTTGGAATCAGCAATAGTGAATGGGTTTGGTAGCTGCATATGGGATGTATCCCCAGGAAGGACATTCTCCGGGTAGCCTTTCCTTCAGTCTCTGCTGCAAACTTTGTCTGCGAATTTCCTCCTGTGAATATTTTGTTCCCTCTTCTAAGAAAGACTGAACAGCCACACTTGTATTTCTTCTTCTTGAGCTTCATGTGGTTTGTGAATTGCATCTTGGGTATTCCAAGCTTTTTGGGCTAATATCCACTTATCAGTGAATGCATACCACGTGTGTTCTTTTGTGACTGGGTTACCTCACTCAGGGTGATATTTTCTAGTTCTATCCATTTGCCTAAGAATTTCAGGAAGTCATTGTTTTAATAGCTGAATAGTACCCTATTGTGTAAATATACCACATTTTCTGTATCCATTCCTCTGTTGAAGGACAATGGGCTCTTTCCAGCTTCTGGCTATCATAAATAGAGCTGCTATGAACATTGTGGAGCATGTGTTCTTATTATATGTTTGAGTATCTTTTGGGCATAAGCCCAGAGGTGGTATGGCAATGTCCAAAGAACTGTTAATCTGATTTCCAGAGTGGTGGTACCAGCTTGCAATCCCACCAACAATGGAGGAGTGTTCTGCTTTCTTCACAATCTTGCCAGCATCTGCTGTCACCTGAGTTTTTGATCTTAAGTCATTCTGACTGGTGTGAGGTGGAATCTCAGGATTGGTTTGATTTGCATTTCCTTGATGACAAAGGATTTTGAACATTTCTTTAGGTGCTTCTTGGCCATTCTATATTCCTCAGTTGAGAATTCTTTGTTTAGCTCTGTACACCATTTTTAATAGGATTATTTGATTCCCTGGAGTCTACCTTCTTGAGTTCTTTGCATATATTAAATACGAGCCCTCTATTGGAGTAGGATTGGTAAAGATCTTTTCCCAATCTGTTGGTTGCCGTTTTGTCCTAACTACAGTGCCCTTTGCCTTGCAGAAGCTTTGCAATTTTATGAGGTCCCATTAGTCCATTGTTGATCTTGGGGCATACGATATTGGTGCTCTGTTCAGGAAATTTTTTCCTGTTCCTATGTGTTCAAGTCTTCCCCACTTTTTCTTCATTAGTTTCAGTGTATCTGTTTTTATGTGGAAGTCTTTCTTTGATCCACTTAGCCTTGAGCTTTCTACAAGGAGATACGAACAGGTTTGCATTCTTCTGTAGACTGATCACAGGTTGAACTACTTTTTGAAAATGCTGTCTTTTTTCCATTGAGTTGTTTTAGCTTCTTTTTCAAAGATCAAGTGACCATAGGTATGTAAGTTCATTTCAGGGTTTTTAATTCCATTCCACTGACCTACCTGCCTGTTTTTGTACCTATACGATACAGTTTTTATCATTATTCCTCTGTAATACAGCTGAAGGTTAGGGTTGGTGATTCCCCAGAAGTTCTTTTATTGTTGAGAATAGTTTTCACTATACTGGGTTTTTTGATATTCCAAATGAATTTGCAAATTGCTCTTTCTAATTCTATGAAGAATTTGACTTGGAGTTTTGATGGGAATCGCATTGAATCTGTAGGTTGCTTTGAACAAGATGGCCATTTTTACTATACTGTTCCTGCCTATCCATGAGCATAGGACATTTTTCCATTTTCTGAGATGTTCAATTTCTTTCTTCAGAGACTTGAAGTTCTTGTCATATAGATCTTTCACTTTCTTGGTTAGAGTCACAGGGAGGTATTTTATATCATTTGTGACTGTTGTGAAGAGTGTCATTTTTCTAATTTCTTTCTCAGCCTGTTTATTCTTTGAGTAGAGGAAGGCTACTGATTTGTTTAAGTTAATTTTATACCTAGCCACTTTACTGACGTTGTTTATCAGGCTTAGGAGTTCTCTCATGGAATTTTTGGGGTCACTTAAGAATACTATCATCACTCTTCTTCCTTCCTCACTCTTCTTCCTCCTCTCCTCTTCTTCCTCACTCACTCTTCCTTCCCTCTCCATTTCTCTCTCTCTCTCTCTCTCTCTCTCTCTCTCTCTCTCTCTCTCTCTCTCTCTCTCTCTCTCTTCTTCCCTCTTCCCTCTCTTGGCTTGACACGATAAAAATAAATAAATAAAAAATAAAAAAAGAATACTATCATATCTTCTGCAAATAGTGATATTTTGACTTATTCCTTTTCAATTTGAATCCCTTTAACCTCCTATTTTTGTCTAATTGCTCTGGCTAGGACTTAGAGTACTGTACTGAATAGGTAGGGTTAGAGTGGGCAGCCTTGCCTAGTCCCTGATTTTATTGGGATTGCTTCATGTTTCTCTTCATTCATTTTGATGTTGGCTACAGGTTTGCTGTATATTGTTTTTACTATGTTTGGATATGGGCCTTGATTTCCTGATCTTTCCAAGTCTTTTAACATAAAGGAGTGTTGATTTTGTCAAATGGTTTCTCAGCATTTAATGAGATAATCATGTGGGTTTTTTTTTCAGTTTATATAATGGTTTATGATGATGGATTTCTGTATATTGAACCATCCTTTCATGAAGCCTACTTGATCATGGTGAATGATAGTTTTGATGTGTTCCTGGATTCGGTTTTCGAGAATTTTATTGAGTACTTTTGCATCGATATTCATGAGGGATATTGGTTTGAAGTTCTCTTTCTTTGTAGGGTCTCTGTAGGGTCTTAGTGTGATTGAGGTATAAGGGAAATTGTCGCTCCAAAGAATTTATTGTAGTGCTTCTTCTGTTTCTATTCTGTGGAATAGTTTGAAGAGTATTTGTATTAGGTCTTCCTTGGAGGTCTGATAGAATTCTGCGCCAAACCCATACGATCCTGGGCTTTATTTTTTGATTGGGGGACTTTTAATGATTGCTTGTATTTATTTAGAAATTATGGGACAGTCGAAATGATTTATCTGACTCTGACTTAACTTTGGTATTTGGTATCTGTCAAGAAAATTGTCCATCTCATCCAGATTTTCAAGGTTTGGTGAATATGTGCTTTTGTAGTAGAATCTGATGATTTTTTTGATTTCTTCAGATTCTGTTGTTAAGTCTCCATTTTCATTTCTGAATTTGTTAATTTGTTTCTGTGCCCTCTGCTTAGTCTGGCTAAGGGTTTATCTATCACGTTGATTTTCTCAAAGAACCAGCTCCTGCTTTTGCTGATTCTTTGTATAGTTTTTTTTCCTACTTGGTAGATTTTGGCTCTGAGTTTGATTATTTCTGGCTGTCTACACGTCTTGGGTGAATTTGCTTCTTTTTGTTCTAGAGCTATCAGGTGTGCTGTCAAGCTGCTAGTGCGTGGTCTCCCCTGTTTCTTTTTGGAGGCACTCAGAGCTATTGGTTTTCCTCTTAGCACTGCTTTCATTGTATCCCATAAGTTTGCATATATTGTGCCTTCAGTTTCATTGAAATCTAAAAAGTTTTTAATTTCTTTTTTTATTTCTTCTTTGACCAATTCTCATTGAGTATAGCACTGTTCAGCTTCCATGTGTATGTGGGCTTTCCGTTTTTTGTTTTTTTTTTAATTTTATTTGTTCATTTATTTTTGTTATTGAAGACCAGCCTTAGTCCATGGTGATCTTATAGGATGTAGGATGCATGGGATTATTTCAATCTTCTTGTATCTGTTGAGGCCTGTTTTGTGATGGATTATTAATCAGTTTTGGAGAAGGTACCATCAGGTATATTCTTTTGTTTTAGGATGAAATGTTCTGTAGAACCCATTTTCTTCAAACCTTCTGTTAGTTTCACTCTGTCTTTGTTTAGTTTCTGTTTCCATGATCTGTCCAGTGATGAAAATGCAGTGTTGAAGATTCCCACTATTATTGTATGTTCTGTAATGTATGCTTTGAATTTTAGTAAAGTTTGTTTTATGAATGTGGGTGCCCTTGCATTTGGAGCATAGATATTTAGAATTGAGAGTTCATCTTGGTGGATTTTTCCTTGGATGAGTATGAAGTGTCCTTCCTTTTTTTTTTTTTTTTTTTTTTTTTTTTTTTTGTTTGAAAGTTTTTTTTAATTCAATATTAAAATATCTACTCCCGCGTTTTTCTTGGGACCATTTGCTTGGTAAATTTTTTTCCAGCCTTTTCCTCTGAGGTAGTGTCTGTCTCTGTCATTGAAGTAAGTTTCATGTATGTAGCAAAATTCTGGGTCTTATTTATGTATCTAGTCTGTTAGTCTATGTCTTTTATTGAAGAATCGAGTCCATTGATGTCACAATATTATGGAATAGTGATTGTTGTTTCCTCTTATTTTTGTTGTTAGAGGTGGAATTTTGTTTGTGTGGCTCTCTTCTTGTGGGTTTGTTGCAAAACCATTACTTTCATGTTTTTTCTAGGGTGTAGTTCCCTCCTTGTGTTGAAGTTTTCTATCTATTTATTATCCTTTGTAGGGCTGGATTTGTGGAAAGATATTGTGTAAATTTTGTTTTGTCATGGAATATCTTGGTTTTTCCATCTATGTTAATTGAGAGTTTGGCTGGCTATAGTAACCTGGGCTGGCATTTGTGTTCTCTTAGGGTCTGTATGACATCTGCTCAGGCAGGATCTTCTGGCTTTCATGGCTCTGTTGAGAAGTCTGGTGTAATACTTATAGGTCTCTCTTTATATGTTACTTGACCTTTTCCCTATTCTTTCTTGTCTTGTATATTTGGTGTTGTGAATATTATATGAAGGGAGGAGTTTCTTTTCTGGTCCAGTGTATTTGTATTTGGAGTTCTGTAGGCTTTTTGTAAGTTCATGGACTTCTTGTATGTATCTCTTCCTTTACATTAGGGAAATTTTCTTATATAATTTTGTTGAAGATATTTACTGGTCATTTAAGTTGGAAATCCTCACTCTCTTCTTTTTCTTTTATTTTTTTTTTTAAAGTTGCATCACAGGAGTTAATATTCTTCACTCTCAGAGTCTCCTTCAGCACTATCTCTTCTATGCCTATTATTCTTAGGTTTGGTCTCATTGTGTCCTAGATTTCCTATGTTTTGGGTTAGTATCTTTTTGCATTTTGCATTTCCTTTGACTATTATGTCAATGTTTTCTTTGTTATCTTCTGCTCCTGATATTCTTTCTTCTACCTCTTGTATTCTGTTGGTGATGTCTGCATCTATGACTCCTGATCTCTCTCCTAGGTTTTCTATCTCCACGGTTGTCTCTCCTTGTGATTTCTTTATTGTTTCTATTTCCATTTTCAGATCCTGGAAGGTTTTGTCAATTCCTTGACCTGTTTGGTTGTGTTTTCCTGTAACTCTTTAAGGGATTTTTGTGTTTCCTCCTTAAGGTCTTCTACTTGTTTGTGTTGTCCTGTATTTCCTTAAGGGGAGTTATTTATGTCCTTCTTAAAGTCCTCTATCATCATCATGACATGTGATTTTAAACCAAAACTTACTTTTCCTGTTTGTTGGGATATCCTGGTCTTGTTCTGGTGGGAGAACTTGGTTCTGATTATGCCAATTAGCCTTGGTTTCTGTTACATAGGTTTTTGTGCTTGCCTCTCACCATCTGGTTGTTTCTAATGTTAGTTGGTCTTGCTATCTTTGGACTGTAGCTTGACTCTCCTGTGGGCCTGTGAGCCTGTGATCTTAAGAGTGAGAGCACTTCTGGGAGACTAGCTCTCTCTATGCAGTCTTTCAGTCCTCAGGGCTGTGGCACAGCCTTAGGTCTGGGCACATGTGGGGACCAGAAGGGTCCTGTCCCAGTCTGCTCGGTGGTCCCTGTGCCCTGAGTGCTTCTGGCAGGTCCCTCTTTGGACAGTTAATGGAGCAAAAGTGGGGTCTCCCCTGTGGGCTTAGAAGTGAGAGCACTCCTGGGACATCTGTGAATGTATATTGCCAGTATGCTGGTGCCCAGGCAGAAGAGGTATCAGATAGCCTGGTGCTGAAGTTACATGTGGCCTAGTAACATGGGTGCTAGGGACTGAGCTCTGTTTCTCTGGAAGAGCTGCAAGTGCTCCAGACTGAAGGTTCAGATGACACTCTAAGTGAGTGAAGGAGAAAAGCATTCAAATGTGAGGAGAGTTCAGGGCTTAAAACCCATTCTTTCAACCTCAGTAGTCAGAAATCAGTTTGAGTAGTCAAAGGGATAGGATGTGATTTAGATTGTAGTTATTTGTAAAGTGGAAAAGTCCAGAAAAGCCAGTATTGCTGACTCATAAGCACACTTGTGTTCTGGTATCTGCAAGCATGAGGCAGGATCAGGGCACATGCATTCTACATTCACTTCCTTCCCTGACAGCTGGAGACAAACTCCAGAATGTGGAGGATTTGCAACACCAAGCAAGTTCCATTGTAGTCAACAATTGCTCTGGATGAAATGGAAAAGATGGAGGAAATGTCTTCTCCTTCATTGTAAATGACCTAGGCTTTTATGAATGCAAAATTTAAATAAGGAAAAACTGTACCCCAGAATGGCCTTTCTTCTGAAGCCTGGAAGTTCGGAGCACAGTGCCCAAGTCTATTAAATATGACCGGTTACGCTTCTTAAATATCACTTCAAAAATTAGTTTTGTTTGAACTGTACAATTTTTTTTTCAAGGAAACAGCTCAACCACAATTCATTAATTATGTCCAAATATAATTATTAAAAGACTTTCAGGCCGATGAGATGGCTCAGAGGGTGCAGCCACTTATTCACAAGTGGGCTTTCTGAGTTTGATTTCTGGAACCCACAGGTGAAAGGGAAATTATCCTCTGACCCTACTTCTGTGCTCTAGCATATGCCTGCCCACAAACAAGTGCATTGTAGGCACACAGTCAACAAATAATCAAATGCAAATGAAATTAAAAGAAAACTTGTGATGTTTCTTTAGAAAGGAAAAGTCAGGCATGTATAAAAGCAGACCCTCTCACCGACGAATGTCAAAAAGTACGCCCATAGTCTTAACAATATGACTGCTGACCCATGAACTGAGTAAGGGTGACAACTACAGGGGAAGCTGAGTTCAGTCCCAGCTGTACGAGGCTGCGCACAGATTAAAATAAAAATTTATATTTGTAACTTCAGATAAATGCTTTGCTGAACACAAAATAACTCTGTATAAAGCACTGAGTTGGAGCATCCATCAAAGAGGCTATTGAAACTGGTGGCGAGAGGAAAATTGTAGGCGATAACTGATGATGAAAGAGGGAATCCAAAACAGGGATGCCTTGAGAAGGGTGTGGCGTAATGTGCTGACTGTTGACTCCAAACCCGGGAGCATATTCTCACTCAACGTCTTCACTCATTTCTCATCTTTTTTTTCCCTCTCACTCACCACTCTCACAACAAGCATATATTCTGTTGTCTCTGCTTTAGCTCTTTCGATTTCCTCCAAGCATTTCCTTCCTGAGGACGTGACCTGGCTGTGCAGAGTGGGCCCAGGGTGGGCAGGTGCTCCCACCCACGACGATCTGAAAAGCAGCAGCTCCCTTCTTCCCCCGCCCCGTACAGTCTGACAGGTGTTCACACGCCCGTCCCCCCACCTCTGACCTGGCAATTACTCTGACAGGATTTTGGGTTATAATCAAAAGAATTTATCAATAGGTTTGTCACATGCTTATTTTTGCTTCTGCTCTAACATATGAATCTGTCAGATTTCTTTTATTAAACCAATCTTCATTAAGATCCTAACTTAGCAGAAAGCTTTGGTTACTGCCCGTTTAGTAAAAGCAAACTCTTATCTAATGAACCTGGTATGTGTGTCATTTTGAAATAACTATCTTTTAAAGTTCATTTTCTGTTATAGTCAGAACACACACTGCTTTTGGCAGGGCGACATGTCCACACCGCCCAGCGTTGTGACTTTATCATTCTGAGCCTTTGCTGTTCTTCTGGCATCGTGCATGACTTTCTGCTTTTAAATCTGATAGGTTCTCTCTGGGACTTCCTTGTGCTCAATCTTCACTTTCATTTCAAAGTACATCTTTCATGATATTTATCTATTCTGAATCAATGAATTCACTATTCTCCTTGGATTTCATGATTAAGCAAAATGGGCAAAGCAATAACTCTGTCTGCAGTTCCTAGCACAAAGTTTAGTAAATAGCATTAATGAGTAAAGTAGTGTAACTTTGCAAACCTGGTTTCTCAGTTTTAATGAAGCACAGGTATTTCGAAGTGAGCAGCCTTTATGCAAATGTACAGTTTATGTAAAAACTTGAAGGTGTCTGTGAGTCCGTTTGAAATGTGTCGTTTCACTCTTTGTGCTTAGGGAATCACCTGACAAGAAGTAAACACACAATCAAAATGCATCGGCTAAATGAGAGAATGAGTGAATGTCATTCATGTATTATAGTTCTTATTTATGAATAAAACATCCTGAACAGCCTGATGGAAAAAATATTAGCATTTAAACTAGCCTTATACCATATGACAAGGTAGTATGAAAATATAAAAGAAAATGTGAAAGATTAAGTTGAAAAAAAATCAACCCTCTTTCTCGTGGGACCTTTTATAAGTACTACTATTTTTATTGACTTAAGTACCAATGATTACATCAGGACTTAGATGTTTAACTAAGATGTTGAAAAGGATCATGAGAGCGTTCAGAAAAGAATGCTAATTTTAAGGACCATTTAAGAAAATTACTTGATTTTCTTTTCTTGTTTTTTTTCTCCCCTAATCCTGTTAGCGGAAATAAGTGCTTCAAGTTACAAAGCATATACTTTCATGAGGAAAATGCCTATTGTTTGAAATGTTTTATGCAACACATCTGGAGATAGGTGTCTACTGGGTGGGGTGAAATTCTTGATAGTTCCCAGCAGTGAGTACCAGTTGGCACTGTGCCAATTCGACTCTACAGATATTCTTAGGATGACCTGGTGACGAGCTAGCATTCTTACAGTTGATGTCTGGACAGAATGTTTCTGTTATCACCCCTTTCATACTTTGAAATATAGCGGATTTATCAAACCTCTGAGCTACAGCTACAAAAGAACTTCATATTATTTTCCTAGAGTCACAGCAAAGGAATCTAAAAATAAAATCCTCTCTCAACTCCTGGGGTGCAAGCACTTCATGTTACTTTGTGATTTCACATCACAAGAAATTCCAGGAGAGGCTGTGCAGGCAGGGAGGAGGCCAAGGTCAAAGACCAGCAGGTTCTGGACCTGTGCGTGACTGACTTTGATGATCCTGTGTGTTATATCAAATGGAGCAGAGAAAAGAGGCTCAAATGAGCAGCAGAGGCTGCTGTTGGATTTAATTCCCTTTCTTTGATTTTCCTCAGCAGCACAGATTAAAGATGCATCTCTCTTCTCTCCCCATGTGTCTCACTGTGGTACTCTCGAGGAGAAAGAAGCAGCAGCTTTTAAAGGAGTCTTTGTCCAACATGGTCTCCTTAGCTACCGAAACATCTTCCAGCATGAAGTGTCAAGGCGTTTGATGTTGGCTGAACTAGATTTCACTTCCCGTCAATCAAATGCAGAGCAGTAACGGGCACCCTGGTTATGAAAATCAAGCACAATGACATAGAGAGGAGAAAAACTGTCTTGCATTACATTTTCATTTTGAAACTAACATGCCCCATTCATTTACATGAATACAGAAGGGCCCAGTAGAAGCCCTCACTGAAACAGCCCAACTGAAGTGCATGGATGATGTGTGTGCCTCTCCATTTCCCAAGGCTCGCTGATTTCTGTAGTTGAAGCCACTTACATTTGCCTATTGGTAATATATCAAGGCTCATGTTTGCAATTCAGTAACTACTGCCATCCCACAACAGGAAACTTGCTTGAAGCGTACATTTTACATGATACAACTGCTTCAAATAGAGCTAGTGCGTCTAATTCAATATATGTGGTGTTAGCTCTGAGAACTATGGTACCGATAATAACATGTTTCCCAGCTCATTGGAAGCTCTAATTCATTCCATTATGGCTCACGGCATATTTTAAAGAGCCGAACTGTGTTATCTGGAAGTAACATACCCTTGGTTTAGGCCTTATTTCTTAATTATAATTCAAAAATATCAGATCCAAGTAATTTGCCATTACCCTACTGTAGGATTTCTGATTTCAATAAGCACTTTTAAAATGTGGAAGTTACACTGATCTTTGAGAAGGAGATGGCCCTACTCTCTTATATGGTTATATATTTGAGTAGACAGCATTTAAAGCAAAAAGCAGGAAATCAAGGATCTAGCAACTTAACTTTTAAATGTTATTATTTCATTAACCATAGTCCATCCTTGTAAATGTACTTGCTTTCCCAGTGGAAGGAACAGTGTGCACTTCCAGGTCCAGATTTCCTTTTTCACTGCTCAAGAATTATCTGCTTCTTCTCTGGACTCCTTCTATACCCTCCTTTTTGCTACTTCAGTTAGCAATTTCATAGCTTTAGAATCTACTTACTTTCTCCTCTGGTCTCTGCATCTTTTGGATCCTCTCCACTTAGCCCATTGGATGTGTTTATGCCTTCATGTCATATGCATGTTATACCATCCAAATATCCAGTAAACTTTATTAAATTTTTCCACACACTTCACAAAGTGGCATTAGTTATCCCTCCTCTGTAAATCATAATTATTTCCATTTTATTGCCAGATGAAGCTACTTCATGCAGCCATCTCAGTGAAAGTTGAGTTTCTCTGTTAATGTTTCTGGCTCCCTCAAACTACTAATCCCCACATTTGCAAACTCTTTGAAAAAAATATTTTTAAAAGTCTTCTCTGTTGATAATGAGAAATAACCAAATAGCTGTTTAGAAACATTTAAGTCCTATCAATTTGGGGCTAATTTCCCTTGTCATATTTAAGGATCTCCTACATTCTAAGTACTATTATATCAATACATGACATGGTATCACCAATCTCCTCTTGCCCTCCCTTGCATGCACCACCACTGCCTGAACCACAGTTAAACTACCCCCACCAAGAGCAAAACTAATAATGAAGATGTAACAGAACGAAACAGGTTTTATTCTAAAGGCAGGGAGACCAAGAATCTCATCTATGTTACACATCATTAATAGGTAAAACCTGTTTGCAAGCTCAACCATGATTGTTCTCAAGACTTTGTCTTACAGCACACAATGACATTACCATATTTTCAGACTTTCTAATTAGGTCTTGCTTTTGCCATATCAAGATATATTCAATCCTTATTTCTATAGAGTAAAATTTCTCCATGGTGCCCATGTGAAGAAGGGAGAGAACGCACATTCTTCTTCATGGTCTCCAACATCACAATGAAGCTGTTTTATATAAAAAGGAGATGAAATTATAAAGCAATGTAGATTCAGAAACAACAGAATAGACAGCACTAGAGTGTAATCTAAATCTATCTATATATCGATTAATCTATAGATATATAGATATAGGTAGAGATATATGTCAACAAAATATAATATTTCTGAGAATAGACTTATGGCAATGAGGGACCAGAGAATCATTAGTATTAGAACACATTAGCTTTTAGAAACTAAATAAATATCATCCTGGAATGTGAGCACCTTTTAGTAAGAAACTTCTTCTGGAAGGAAGGACCCCGTACTGCCTAGATATCTGTCTCTCTGCCAATGTCCTGAAAGGTAAGATGAAATGTCAAATAATATCAAATTCTTCTGTCATTAATTAAATAAATCTAATAATGTAATCATTATAAAAATGTGATTGGGAGCTGGAGAAATAGCTCAGCAAATTAAGAGCACTGGCTGTTCTTTCAGAGGACCTAGTTTGTTTCCAACCTGTAGCCTCCAAGGTTGACAGCCATCAAGTAGTGCTCATATATACGTGCAGGCACTAACATATACACATAAAATTTTAAAAAATTCAAATCTTTACAAAGCCAAAATCTACAATTTCCCAAAGCCAACTGAGCTCTGGTGAAGTTCTTCAGAAGATAAGGCATATAAGATGACTAATCATAGTTTTGAATGTTTCATATAAAAACTATTTGATGAAGTGAGAGATTTCTGTGAGATGAGATACTAAATTTTAGCCATGGATACTATGACAATAAAACTCCACTGAATGATCATTGCAATGAGTGATCAGCAGAGTTACATACTGTCTAGTTGCTTTTGTGTATTTTCATTTATAGTTGTTTAAAGTTTTTATCATCACCTTCAGTAATAGTTTGTTATTTGGATCTACATTGCCATGATACCTGTGGATTCTCTTCTCATGTTCCCTGCCCCATCCTCTGTCGCCACTTTCTTAGTTTCTTTTTCTTTGTCCCAGCCATCACTTACAAATCTGCTTGGCCCTTTCATAGTTGCCGTTTTAGTTTCCTGACCTATATCCACAATTCCCCCAACACACATATTAAAATCTCCATAGACAACAAAGTAATGCATTCGATAAAGGCACTTGCTACCAAGCCTACAACCTGAGTTGGATCCCTGGGGAACATCCAGGGATGAAGAAAAGAACCAATTCTAGTAAATTGTCCTCTGAGCTCTCCATGATACCTCTGTCCAGCCACTCACCCTAGATAAACATGATAAGCAACAAAACTGAAAGCAGGGATCTTCAACTAAATGAAAAATTGGCCCATATTCTTTCCATTTGTCTTATAGGCATTCGTTATTAATTAGAGGAAAATGTGTGTGTGTGTGTGTGTGTGTGTGTGTGTGTGTTTGTGTGTGTGTATGTGTCTGTGTGTGTGAGTGTGTATGTGTGAGTGTGTGTATGTATCTGTGTGTGTGTGTGAGTGTGTGTGTCTGTGTGTATCTGTGTATGCCATAAGCACATGTAGAAATCAGAAGACAACATTAAGGAGTTGTGACATGTATTGTATCATGTATATCATGTATGTTCTGGGGATTAAACTCATCAGGATTGATAACAAGCATCTTTGCACACTGAGCCAATTCACATGAAAGGAACTGTTTTATTGATATCTCTTTAAGGAGTATGTGTGGGGGTGAGTTGATGATTCCACGGACACTTTTAGATGAATTATTTAACAACAGAGCCACAGGTATTTGAATATCACAATAAATCACTGTGGAGTATGGAATCCCCTGTCTGCAGTCCTGCCCTGGAAAAACTGTCTCCTGAGTATGTCATGGTACTTAAACTATCATCAATATGTAAAGCTGAAATAACATTAACACTTGCCTTTTTAGTAGAAACTTTTATTGGAACCAATTATATTGTTTGAACAGAAAGGATGAAGTGATATTAAACCATTGAAATGCTGTTAAAGATTCCATGAGACTGATCATGATTAACTGACTGGAAGCCATCCTTGCCAGGCAATTATAGAATACAGTCAGATACTGTGTGACACTACCTACTCACTAGTTATAGCAATTTGAGTAACACTCATAAGTTCTGTGCTCCAGACTCTTGTTTCTCAGTAAATTGCGGAGATGTTATTAAAATGTCTATGAATGGCATGAAGTATTTCCAAAGCCATAGAACCAATTATACATATTCACTAGATATATTATTTTATGTGCTCACATATTTTTAAAAAGTCATCTTTCTTCTAAATAAATTTTAAATGCAAATAGTAATTTACTAAGTAAACACATATATTCTTTACATAGTCTTCTAATCATTCTTTGAGTTTGCAGCTCCTAGAATAATCTCTAGCCTTATTTTTTATGTATATAGTTTGGGAAACATGTCATATCATCCTAACATCTATGTAATGTATACATGAAATAATTATAGCTCAAGTTCATTTATTATGAGATAATTTCTGAGGCACTGATTTTATAAAGCAATACTTTATCATTCAGAACTTATTGTGTTTTAGAGATTTAAAATTCATCATTTTCCTCAAGTCATGTCAATAATAACTAGGACTTTTTTCCTAATTATTTTACTGAAAATGTTTCTACTTTTTCAATGTATGCCCACTTTTCATAATCTCATGTTTTAGATTAACTAGTATTCTTATTATTTTTCGAAGCTTTTTAACACATTTCTATGACTTAGAAAGCACAAAATGGCCTAAGTTACTATTTTGTGAAATATTAATTCATAGTACCTACTTTGTGTACTTGTAAATACTGCTTTTATATCCTAAGTAGATGGGATGAGATAAAAGCCATACCCAAGCTTTATGAATGCATGGCTTCAGCTGAGCCCAGAATGTTTCTTTCTCTGTTCTATCCTTAAGCCTAGGTCCAGAAGCTACATACAATCTAATCTAGGCCTGTAATGATTCAGTCTATGAGATTTACTGATTAATATGTTTGCCCCTTCTAGTTCTTTCTGAAATCTGCCTGGCTGGTTTAACACAGCTCTTGTGGCTCAAATACCTTTCCAAGCTGATTGATTCAAACTGATTTCTCTTACCTTCTAACTGAATTGCTTTTCTTGGCCTCAAACTAACTCTGGCTATTATCTGTTCTAATTTTCTTGCTCAGTCTCATTCTCTGATTCTCTGGTCTATTCTGTCTTTACCTGCAACCCGTATCTGTAAAACTCTACTGGTAAAACTGCCTCCTCTCTCCCCTCTCTCTTCTCTCCCCTCTGTCCCCTCTGTCCCCTCTCCTCTTCTCTCTCTCCCCTCCCCCCGCCCCCCCCTCTCTCTGTGATACTCTCTTAAGGTGCCTCTCTTTCATGTGTTATTCTCATGAAAATTGGGCGTATCCTATCTCTTATCTCATTCTGTCAAATCTTGTTCTGATTTGTTATTTGTCTGCTCCTCAATTGGAGGTAACTTTCAAACATGGCTGCTTCCTTCTACAAACTAATTTTACCTTAAAGGTATGTACTGTATTCAAGCCAGAGGGATTAAAGGTGCCTGGTATGTCTGCATTCCAGACAAGTTACACAGAACTAGATCTGCCCCCGCCAGCGAGGACTCAGTTATTCATGGGGGTCGAGGGGGACCCATACCTGGGGGAGAACGGGTGAGAAAGTGGATTGAGATCAAGCAGTGTCCTTGTCAAGGTCTGTTTATTGAGAGGAGTGTACAGCATTTAAAGCTCTGAAGCAGGAATTGAAGCTTAGGGCGGGCGGGGGGGTGGGGTACTGGGAAGTGCCCAAGGACATAAGGTGAATCATTAAACCGCAAGATATCCTCCTTAGACAATGAGGCAACAGTCTTCCGGGGACATGTTCTCTCTTTGAAAAGGTCAAGCCCTTCTCAGGAATCTGCTCAGGGCAGGGCTCTAGCTTTGCCTAGTCTGGCAGTCTGGTCCCTGACATAGATCTTTGGATATGATCCCTTGCCAGTGCAGCCACATTGCTGGACCTAAATTTCTCTGTAATATTGCATTTATAATATGACAGGAGTGTGCTATTATCCTTTTCCTATATTTATACATAAATAACTCTGGAGTAAAAAAAAAAAAAGATCACAAATCCAGGAAGCGTTTGTGATCAAAGCAGCAACTCTGTCACTTGGTATTTATTTTTACAATTGACATCAATTTGTTGACATAAAATACTGACCATAAATTATTTGAGTTTAAGTTCTATAACTGTTAACTTTTTATTTTAAAAGTAGTCAATATCTGTATAATTTTATAGACTATGTCTTCACATTACATGCAGAAAAAGCCTTTTTTCTTTCTTTTCTTTTTTTCGGAGCTGGGGACTGAACCCAGGGCCTTGCGCTTGCTAGGCAAGCGCTCTACCACTGAGCTAAATCCCCAACCCCTCAGAAAAAGCCTTTGACAAAACTCAACATCTCTTCATTATAAAAGTTCTGGAAAGAACAGGGATATAAGGTCAACACATAAAAGGTGAATCTATAGCAAATATAAAGAGAACATTATTCTAAATGAGGAAAACTCAAAGCATTTCCACTGAAATCAGGAATTAGCCAAGGGTCCGTTCTCTCCATACCTGTTCAATACATTGCCTGAAATCCTCGCTAAACTTAACAGAACTGAAGATCACAGGAATGCAAATAGGAAAGAAAAAAATCAAATTTGTAGATTATATGGTTTTTTTTGCATAAAAGACCCTAAAGGGTATATCAGGAAATATCTACAGTTGATGGACACTTTTGATAAAGTAGAAGTGTACGAAATATATATAAACATCAGTAGCCTTCTTATATATACAAATGACAAAGATTCAAAGAAAGAAATCATGGAAATAGTACTTTTCATGATAACTTCCAAAGACATTGTGGAATAAGTCTAACCACTCAAACTAAAGACTTGTATAACAAAATCTTTAAGACATTGAAGAAGATACCTGAAGATGGGAAAATCTCCCACGTTTGTGGATTGGTAGGATTAATGCTGTGAAGACAAGTAACCTACCAAAAGGGTTCAATATGATCTCCACCAAAATTCTAACAGACTTCTTTTTTTTTTTTTAAAGATTTATCCATTTATTATATATAAGTACACTGTAGCTGTCTTCAGATACACCAGAAGAGGGCATCGGATCTCTTTACAGATGGTTGTGAGCCACCATGTGGTTGCTGGGAATTGAACTCAGGACCTCTGGAGGAGTAGTCGGGTGCCATTAACCGCTGAGCCATCTCTCCAGCCCCTCTAATAGACCTCTTAACAGAAACTGAAAAAAAAAAATCTTCAACTTCATATGAATACACCACACACACACACACACACACACACACACACACACACACACACACACAGAGAGAGAGAGAGAGAGAGAGAGAGAAAATCCTTATATTGACACAAAACTAGATATACTGATTGAAAGAAATTGATGATCCAGATATAATTCCACATGCCTACAGATAATTGAGCTTTTACAAAGAAGCCAAGAATCCACGGTGTAGACAAGACAGTACATATAACAATTGTGCCTATCAAAATAGACAGCTGCATATAGAAGAATGAAAATAGTTTTAAGTATTAAGACAAATATTATGGCAACAGTTTTTCAGGTCAACTTAATATTAAATTATAGATATAGTTTCAACAAATATACAATTATTTTGGGTTGTATAGTTCTCATACTAGAGCTTTCCAAATGATTTTCATGCCATGTATACCAAGAACTCTGTCCAGTGCTTTGTACCTCGATTCATTTCATCTTTTTGAGGAATTGTGTGAAGAATTATTATGTCCATCACAAAGATCTGACATATGAGTTTCAGGTTAATTTTCAATAATCAGCAAATATTCTTCATAAACAAAAAATAATTATGCAAAGTGTTTAAAATAATTAGTTACATCATTAGTGAGTGTAAATCATAGCCTGCTACTACATGCCTGATTTAATGTTCTTAATACTTCCTCTCAATTTTCTGCACCATAATTAGATGTTTTTTAAAATATTTCCCTCATATGTAAGTTCTCTATTCAAATGACAACTGACATATTCATGGTCCCTTTTTATATATGCATCATTCATAATTTACACTCTCACCAGGCGGGTACTATTCTACACACTTGCATCTACAGCAAATACGTTAGTAATGTGATCCAAAAAATATTTTCAGAATGAGGTTCTATTTGAAGGTCCAGTAGACGAAAAATATCCTGCCAGTTATGGAAATGATGATGATAATGATAACATCTTCATTTTTGTCACTGAAGCTGTTTTCCTTATTATTGTGACCAATAGGGACAAGTTTTTGGTGACCTGGTTTTGTGTATGGGCCTAGTTAGCCACTTTCTCTAGGAATCCCTTTTTCTACTCTGTCTAATTAAGTCAAGGATGTATCTCAGGCGCCACCTGATTTTCATGGTATTGATTCTGCAGAACTCATGGCAGAGTCGCTGCACACCTCTGTGGTATGGGCCATGCTGTCAAAGATGAGACAAGCTGACCAGCGATGTCTCCACTCAAAGCCTAATCTTAAAAATTTGGGAGACTGGTCTATTTTTTTTCAACCTTTACTATTCAGGTCAGAACAGTTACTCATGGTTTGCTACTACATGCCTGATTTAATGTTCTCAATACTTCTTCCTACAAGAATATGGAGCTACTCATAGAGGGTGAGCTGCGTTTCGATGTTCTGAAAAGCTGTACCTGTGCTGACGTAGAGATTTCAGAT
This sequence comes from Rattus rattus, assembly GCF_011064425.1. Lineage (NCBI taxonomy): Eukaryota > Metazoa > Chordata > Mammalia > Rodentia > Muridae > Rattus > Rattus rattus. Next base: position 78,030,673 of record NC_046157.1, on the reverse strand, counting down.
TCCAGAATGGCAGAGAAAAAAAAAAAAAAAAAACAAAACAGGAATTGTCAGGCTCGATCTGGGAAAGCTTAAGCAAGAACACATTCTTGCCCAAGGTCATGAAATGTGTCAGTGACCCTAAGGCTGTTTTTAATCTTATTTCTTTAATACATCCTTATAGTGTATTATTTGGATTTAAATAGAAAACACATACAGCATAAAGTTTTGCTAACATATAAATATCTGCAGCACAAACTAAATTTAGTCTAAGCCTAGGATCATGTAGGCTGGCAAGAAGCAGCAGGGAACTTTGATTCAGGACACTGAGGTTTCCTGAATAGGAAACTATAAACTGCTAATTTAATCACGAAACAAACAACTGCAGACGTAGTAGTTAGGTGAAGTATGTTTCTTAGTAACTTCTGCTTTCTCCTGAAAACATAACGAACATTTTCGGCTTATTAGGACCCAATGTGAGGTTTCCTCTGAGACAGATGGATTGTCCCCTTGGGCCCCATGCTGTTCTTTTCTGTTTTTGCAAGTATTAATCCTTTTCGCAATCAAGGATCCTCCTAGTCTTCATAGATTGGTCATGAAGTTGGTTAAACTAGTTATTCCCATTTAGTTAAAAATAGAAATGGAAAAGAGCCTGAGGAAAAGAAGGTCTAGCAACAGGCCCAAAGTGGGATCCAGCTCAAAGGGAGGCCCCAAGGCCTGACACTATTATCAAGGCTATGGAGCACTCACAAAAAGGGACCTATCATGACTGTCCTCCAAAAGACCGGACAAGCAGCTGAAGCAGTCAGATGCAGATATTTGCACCCATTCAATGAACAGAAGCTGCTGACCCCTGTGGTTGAATTAAGGAAAAGCTGGAAGAAACTGAGGAGAAAGGATAACCTTTAGGAGGACCAGCAGTCTCAATTAACCTGGACCTTCAAGATCTCTCAGACTCTGGATCACCAACTAGGCAGCATACGCAGCTGATATGAGCCCCCCTCTTCCCTATACATATATAACAGAGGACTGACAGATCTGGGTTCCGGCAGAGAAGATGCACCTAACCCTCAAGAGACTGGAGGCCCCAGAGAGTTTTAGAGGTCTGGTCTGGTAGGGTAGGTGGGGTGGGGAAATCCTCATGGAGTCTGGGGGATGTAGGGAGGAGGTATAGGGTATGAAACAGTTGGAGGGTGGACCTTGAGGGAAATAAAATGAGTGTTTAAAAAAAGCTTCATCAGACATGTCATATATATTTAATTTAAAAAAAATTACATTCTTAATGATAGTTTTTGTGGCGGTCACCTCTTGATAATCTGTAAAATGACCATTGCCTTGAATTCCAAAGGGTTCTTGTGTCTAACCTGAGTACTCAAAATGAAAAAGAAAAAAAAAGAGAGAGAGGATTGTGTACTAAAGATTCCAGTTATGCCTGATTTCTATGATGCTGAAGAGATGTGTGGTGGCTTCGGTGGAGGAAAAATTACATAAAATTAATGAAAATGAAATGCCATTGAGCAGAAACATAATTCTCATTGATATATACCTAAACATCTGATGGAGAAAGATGGAAAGTAGAATTTTCTTTTTTTTTTTTTTATTAACTTGAGTATTTCTTCTATACATTTCGAGTGTTATTCCCTTTCCCGGTTTCCGGGCAAACATCCCCCACCCCCTTTCCCTTCTTTATGGGTGTTCCCCTCCCCATCCTCCCCCCCCTTGTCACCCTCCCCCCAAAAATCTAGTTCACTGGGGGTTCAGTCTTAGCAGGACCCAGGGCTTCCCCTTCCACTGGTGCTCTTACTAGGATATTCATTGCTACCTATGAGGTCAGAGTCCAGGGTCAGTCCATGTATAGTCTTTAGGTAGTGGCTTAGTCCCTGGAAGCTCTGGTTGCTTGGCATTGTTGTGCATATGGGGTCTTGAGCCCCTTCAAGCTCTTCCAGTTCTTTCTCTGCTTCCGTCAACGGGGGTCCTATTCTCAATTCAGTGGTTTGCTGCTGGCATACGCCTCTGTGTTTGCTGTATTCTGGCTGTGTCTCTCGGGAGAGATCTACATCCAGCACCTGTCGGCCTGCACTTCTTTGCTTCATCCATCTTGTCTAATTGGATGGCTGTATATATATGGGCCACATGTGGGGCAGGCTCTGAATGGGTGTTCCTTCTGTGTCTGTTTTAATCTTTGCCTCTCTATTCCCTCCCAAGGGTATTCTTGTTCCCCTTTTAAAGAAGGAGTGAAGCATTCACATTTTGATCATCCGTCTTGAGTTTCATTTGTTCTAGGCATCTAGGGTAATTCAAGCATTTGGGCTAATAGCCACTTATCAATGAGTGCATACCATGTGTGTTTTTCTGTGATTGGGTTACCTCACTCAGGATGATATTTTCCAGTTCCGACAATTTGCCTACGAATTTCATAAAGTCATTGTTTTTGATAGCTGAGTAATATTCCATTGTGTAGATGTACCACATTTTCTGTATCCATTCCTCTGTTGAAGGGCATCTGGGTTCTTTCCAGCTTTTGGCTATTATAAATAAGGCTGTGATGAACATAGTGGAGCACGTGTCTTTTTTATATGTTGGGGAATCTTTTGGGTATATGCCCAAGAGAGGTATAGCTGGGTCCTCAGGTAGTTCAATGTCCAATTTTCTGAGGAACCTCCAGACTGATTTCCAAAATTGTTGTACCAGTCTGCAATCCCACCAACAATGGAGGAGTGTTCCTCTTTCTCCACATCCTCGCCAGCATTTGCTGTCACCTGAGTTTTTGATCTTAGCCATTCTCACTGGTGTGAGGTGAAATCTCAGGGTTGTTTTGATTTGCATTTCCCTATGACTAAAGATGTTGAACATTTCTTTAGGTGTTTCTCAGCTATTTGGAATTCCTCAGCTGTGAATTCTTTGTTTAGCTCTGAACCCCATTTTTAATAGGGTTATTTTTGTCTCCCTCATGGTCTAACTTCTTGAGTTCTTTGTATATTTTGGATATAAGGCCTCTATCTGTTGTAGGATTGGTAAAGATCTTTTCCCAATCTGTTGGTTGCCGTTTTGTCCTAACCACAGTGTCCTTTGCCTTACAGAAGCTTTGCAGTTTTATGAGATCCCATTTGTCGATTCTTGATCTTAGAGCATAAGCCATTGGTGTTTTGTTCAGGAAATTTTTTCCAGTGCCCATGTGTTCCAGATGCTTCCCTAGTTTTTCTTCTATTAGTTTGAGTGTGTCTGGTTTGATGTGGAGGTCCTTGATCCACTTGGACTTAAGCTTTATACAGGGTGATAAGCATGAATCGATCTGCATTCTTCTACATGTTGACCTCCAGTTGAACCAGCACCATTTGCTGAAAATGCTATCTTTTTTCCATTTGATGCTTTTGGCTCCTTTGTCAAAAATCAAGTGCCCATAGGTGTGTGGGTTCATTTCTGGGTCTTCAATTCTGTTCCATTGGTCTATCTGTCTGTCTCTGTACCAATACCATGCAGTTTTTATCACTATTGCTTTGTAATACTGCTTGAGTTCAGGGATACTGATTCCCCCTGAAGTCCTTTTATTGTTGAGGATAGTTTTAGCTATCCTGGGTTTTTTGTTATTCCAGATGAATTTGCAAATTGTTCTGTCTAACTCTTTGAAGAATTGGATTGGTATTTGATGGGGATTGCATTGAATCTGTAGATCGCTTTTGGTAAAATGGCCATTTTTACTATATTAATCCTGCCAATCCATGAGCATGGGAGATCTTTCCATCTTCTGAGGACTTCTTCAATTTCTTTCTTCAGAGTCTTGAAGTTCCTATTGTACAAATCTTTTACTTGCTTGGTTAAAGTCACACCGAGGTACTTTATATTATTTGGGTCTATTATGAAGGGTGTCGTTTCCCTAATTTCTTTCTCGGCTTGTTTCTCTTTTGTGTAGAGGAAGGCTACTGATTTATTTGAGTTAATTTTATACCCAGCCACTTTGCTGAAGTTGTTTATCAGCTTTAGTAGTTCTCTGGTGGAACTTTTGGGATCACTTAAATATACTATCATATCATCTGCAAATAGTGATATTTTGACTTCTTCTTTTCCGATCTGTATCCCCTTGACCTCCTTTTGTTGTCTGATTGCTCTTGCTAGAACTTCAAGAACTATATTGAATAAGTAGGGAGAGAGTGGGCAGCCTTGTCTAGTCCCTGATTTTAGTGGGATTGCTTCAAGTTTCTCTCCATTTAGTTTAATGTTAGCAACTGGTTTGCTGTATATGGCTTTTACTATGTTTAGGTATGGGCCTTGAATTCCTATTCTTTCCAGGACTTTTATCATGAAGGGGTGTTGAATTTTGTCAAATGCTTTCTCAGCATCTAATGAAATGATCATGTGGTTTGTTCTTTCAGTTTGTTTATATAATGGATCACGTTGATGGTTTTCCGTATAATAAACCATCCCTGCATGCCTGGGATGAAGCCTACTTGATCATGGTGGATGATTGTTTTGATGTGCTCTTGGATTCGGTTTGCCAGAATTTTATTGAGTATTTTTGCGTCAATATTCATAAGGGAAATTGGTCTGAAGTTCTCTTTCTTTGTTGGGTCTTTGTGTGGTTTAGGTATAAGAGTGATTGTGGCTTCATAGAAGGAATTCGGTAGTGCTCCATCTGTTTCAATTTTGTGGAATAGTTTGGATAATATTGGTACGAGGTCTTATATGAAGGTCCGATAGAATTCTGCACTAAACCCGTCTGGACCTGGGCTCTTTTTGGTTGGGAGACCTTTAATGACTGCTTCTATTTCCTTAGGAGTTATGGGGTTGTTTAACTGGTTTATCTGTTCCTGATTTAACTTTGGTACCTGGTATCTGTCTAGGAAATTGTCCATTTCCTGCAGATTTTCATGTTTTGTTGAATATAGGCTTTTATAGTAAGATCTGATGATTTTTTGAATTTCCTCTGAATCTGTTGTTATGTCTCCCTTTTCATTTCTGATTTTGTTAATTTGGATACACTCTCTGTGTCCTCTCATTAGTCTGGCGAAGGGTTTATCTATCTTGTTGATTTTCTCAAAGAACCAACTTTTGGTTCTGTTGATTCTTTCTATGGTCCTTTTTGTTTCTACTTGGTTGATTTCAGTTCTGAGTTTGATTATTTCCTGCCTTCTACTCCTCCTGGGTGTATTTGCTTCTTTTTGTTCTAGAGCTTATAGGTGTGATGTCAAGCTGGTGACATATGCTCTTTCCTGTTTCTCTCTGCAGGCACTAAGAACTATGAGTTTTCCTCTTAGCACAGCTTTCATTGTGTCCCATAAGTTTGGGTATGTTGTACCTTCATTTTCATTAAATTCTAAGAAGTCTTTAATTTCCTTCTTTATTTCTTCCTTGACCAGGTTATCGTTGAGTAGAGCATTGTTCAACTTCCACATATATGTGGGCGTTCTTCCCTTATTGTTATTGAAGACCAGCTTTACGCAGTGGTGGTCTGATAGCACGCATGGGATTATTTCTATCTTTCTGACCGGTTGAGCCTGTTTTTTGACCAATTATATGGTCAATTTTGGAGAAAGTACCATTAGGAGCTGAGAAGAAAGTATATCCTTTTGCTTTAGGATAGAATGTTCTATAAATATCCGTTAAGTCCATTTGGCTCATGACTTCTCTTAGTCTGTCTATGTCTCTGTTTAATTTCTGTTTCCATGACCTGTCCATTGATGAGAGTGGGCTGTCGAAATCTCCTACTATTATTGTGTGAGGTGCAATGTGTGTTTTGAGCTTTAGTAAGGTTTCTTTTATGAATGTAGGTGCCCTTGTATTTGAAGCATAGATATTTAGGATTGAGAGTTCATCTTGGTGGATTTTTTCTTTGATGAATATGAAGTGCCCTTCCTTATCTTTTTTGATGACTTTTAGTTGAAAATTGATTTTATTTGATATTAGAATGGCTACTCCAGCTTGCTTCTTCCGACCATTTGCTTGGAAAGTTGTTTTCCAGTCTTTCACTCTGAGGTAGTGTCCGTCTTTGTCTCTGAGGTGTGTGTTACCTGTAGGCAGCAGAATGCAGGGTCCTCATTACCTATCCAGTTTGTTAATCTATCTCTTTTTATTGGGGAGTTGAGACCATTGATGTTGAGAGATATTAAGGAATAGTGATTATTGCTTCCTGTTATATTCATATTTGGATGTGAGGTTATGTTTTTGTGTTTTTCTTCTCTTTGTTTAGCTGCTAAGACGATTAGTTTCTTGCTTTTTCTAGGGTGTAGCTTACCTCCTTATGTTGGGCTTTACCATTTATTATCCTTTGTAGCGCTGGATTTGTAGAATGATATTGTATAAATTTGGTTTTGTCTTGGAATATCTTGTTTTCTCCATCTATGTTAATTATGAGATTTGCAGGATACAGTAACCTGAGCTAGCATTTTTGTTCTCTTAGGTTCTGTATGACATCTGTCCAGGATCTTCTGGCTTTAGTAGTCTCTGGCGAGAAATCTGGTGTGAATCCGATAGGTCTGCCTTTATATGTTATTTGACCTTTTTCCCTTACTGCTTTTAATATTCTTTCTTTACTTTGTGCTTTTGATGTTTTGACTATTACGTGACGGGAAGAGTTTCTTTTCTGGTCCAATCTATTTGGAGCTCTGTAGGCTTCTTGTATGCTTATGGGCATCTCTTTCTTTAAGTTAGGGAAGTTTTCTTCTATGATTTTGTTGAAGATATTTACTGGTCCTTTCAGCTGGGAGTCTTCACTCTGTTCTATACCTATTATCCTTAGGTTTGATCTTCTCATTGAGTCCTGGATTTCCTGTATGTTTTGAACAAGTACCTTTTTCTGTTTTACATTATGTTTGACAGTTGTGTCAATGATTTCTATGAAATCTTCTGCTTCTGAGATTCTCTCTTCTATCTCTTGTATTCTGTTGGTGATGCTTGTATCTAAGGCTCTTTGTCTCTTCCTTTGGTTTTCTATATCCAGGGTTGTTCTTTCTTGATTGCTTCTATTCCCATTTTTAATTCCTTCAACTGTTTGATTGTGTTTTCCTGGAATTCTTTCAGGGATTTTTGCGATTCCTCTCTGTAGGTTTCTACTTGTTCTCTAAGGGAGTTCTTCACATCTTTCTTGAAGTCCTCCAGTATCATGATCAAATATGATTTTGAAACTAGATCTTGCTTTTCTGGTGTGTTTGGATATTCCGTGTTTGCTTTGGTGGGAGAATTGGGCTCCGATGATGCCATGTAGTCTTGGTTTCTGTTGCTTGGGTTCCTGTGCTTGACTCTCACCATCAGATTATCTCTAGTGTTACTTTGTTCTGCTATTTTTGACAATGGCTACACTGTCCTATAAGCCTGTGTGTCAGGAGTGCTGTAGACCTGTTTTCCTGTTTTCTTTCAGCCAGTTATGGGGGCAGAGTGTTCTGATTTGGGGCGTGTAGTTTTTCCTATCTACAGGTCTTCGCTGTTCCTGTGGGCCTGTGTCTGGTGTTCACCAGGCAGGTCACTTGCAGCAGAAAAGTTGGTCTTACCTGTAGTCCCGAGGCTCAAGTTTGCTCATGGGGTGCGGCCTACGAGCTCTCTGCGGCGGCAGCAACCAGGAAGATCTGAGCCCGCCCTTTCCGGGAGCCTCCGTGCACCAGGGTTCCAGATGGCGTTTGGTGTTTTCCTCTGGCGTCAGAGATGTGTGCAGAGTGCAGTCTCTTCTGGTTTCCCAGGCGTGTCTGCCTCTCTGAAGGTTTAGCTCTCCCTCCCATGGGATTTGGGTGCAGAGAACTGTTTATCCGGTCTGTCCCTTCAGGTTCTGGCGGTGTCTCTGGCGCAGAGGTCCTGCCGCTCCTGGGCCCTCCCCGACAGGAACCCAGAGGCCATATACAGTTTCTTCTTGGGCCAGGGATGTGGGCAGGGGTGGACAGTGTTGGTGGTCTCTTCCGCTCTGCAGCCTCAGGAGTGCCCACCTGACCAGGCGGTGAGGTCTCTCTCCCACGGGGTCTCGTAGAATTTTCTTTAATGGTGAATGACCAAGCTTATCTTGGCTACCTTAGAACACTTGAATCACACAAAGCTCCCAGGACTGATGCATTAGACCTGATAAAACATTTTTTTCCTCCCTCAGGCTAGTCACTTGCCAATATTCTCCTAGAAGCACGAGTCTTGTGCTAGAAAGCATACATGAACAGACCATCAGTGACTTTCAGAGAATTTCATGAAAGACACTCCAGTACATTCAACTCGAAAATGCCTTATTATATACTCCTAATTATCTATAAGTATTAAGTTTTGACAAAATAATACCTTTCTCAATGAAGCATCAATTTTTATTATTTTGAACACTTGCTTTTAACCAGTAACATATTACAAGTCATAAGTTATTTTTAAGACTTTACGCTACTATTTTGTAAAACAGAAATGTTTAATAATAATTTGACTTAATTAGTAGATATGTAGAAATGTCTCCCTGCTAAACCCTGAGATTGCTTTCATTGTGCTGTGTTGGGAAGGTTTCATTGAAGTCATCTATGTTTCCTGACATTTTATTCATAGACAAGTTGTCAAGCCTTCCAGGAGGCCATTGTCTTTCCATGGCCATCCTCCGATGTGGCATGCTTTGACAATCCTTTGAAAGGACAGTGTGATTACATAGCATTCCCGTCCTTTAGAGAAACTTAAAAACGAGACACAGTACAATGTTTTTTTGCCAATTATTGGTATTTTTCATTATATATTTCTTCTTCACATGACTTGTAGAATTGTGTTTCTTTTCTTAAGAGCCATTAGAATAACAGTACCATCTGGAGAGCTAACTGAAATAGAACTGCAAGTGCAGAGCGTGTGAAACTGTGACTGTGGGTAGTGTCGTCCTAATCACTGCTCCTGCAGTGAGTAAAATTTATAATTGTGTTCTGATGCTTCAAGAGGAAGTTCCACCTCATTTTCAGAATAGCTGGAAAGCCATTCTAAGGAAGGAAATGGGCCATGGAGTAGAATTTTTAGTAAAACAGAACAAAAACTAATACTTATTCAGAAGCTTATAGAAATAACGTTCCCCTTTTCTCTAAAATGTGGATATTTCCATCGCACTTACTAATCATGTTGTTTATCACAGAAACATGAACAAAAAGACTATAATTCCATAGGCTATATGCTACACTGTGAATGAATAAACAATGGAGAAAGACAACTGGTCTGCCCTACCTCAGGATGTCAGCACCTCCCTCCTGGAAAACTTTCTAAGCTCTGTGTAGCCCTCGTTGCCCTTTAACGATGACTGCATGCTGTCTATATGAGAAAGCTGCCAGAATTATGATACAAACAATACCTTTCCCTTCTCATCCATTTCTACTTTCTCTTATGATGCTTTCACTTTTGTCACATTGTGTCCCACTTAATATTTATGTTCCTTTCTATGTGTGCATCCATTTTCTGTCTCTATTAAGGCATTAACTTCTATAAAGAATAATGATCTATCTTTTCTCTACTGTGTTACCAATGCCCAAGGTACAACCTTATATTTCTTTTCAAATGAATGGATGAATGAGTGAATGAATGAATGGATGAATATGACCAGGTTTCATTTTGAAACACCCCATGTTTCAAAAGAGCTTATGATTAGATGTTGGTTGTTCTATTCTACTTAAAAGTCTATTGGGTGGAACATTTCCTTTCCACGTCCAAATACACATAAAATCATATGCAGCACTTCCCCAACTGGTTCCCACCATTACAACTATAGATATTCCAGTCATCTTTTAATTTCCACATTAAAAGACATTTCCTTCCCAAATGCTCTAGCTTTCCAGATGTATTGAATCAGTTGTTTCCTCTCAGTTCCTAAGATTGTATTCTTGTTATAATCTTTATTTACTTTAGATTTTATATCCTTCTGTCTCTAATTAGAGTGGTTAAAAAATAATTTATTTCCTTCTTACTGCTCTTAGCAGTGAGACCAAGAGAATTGAGACTCTAAATGAGGTGAACTAATGCCTCATACAGTAGCCAACTTTATTCAGCGCATCAGACAATTTCTTTTTGGGGGGTTAAGGGGAGTCACTTGAGTAAAGTGTACAATGATAAGGGATGCCACCTGTGGCAGGCAAGCCTCATGTGGCAAAAACATGTTTTTCTATAGAGTCATATATCAAAAAACAATATCCAGTTGTAGTGAATAATATGAAGTAAACTTACTCGTAACTAATACACATTGGGGGAAACAGAAACATAATTTAAGAACAATTCCTTGATTTTGAAGAAACTGAGGTTATAAGACTCTTATCTTGGTTTCTTGGAGTTTTCTTAGAAACACTCAGAAATCTCCGATAACTTTAGTCTGGAATCATGTCCCAACATATTCTTCATTAAAAACACACACACACACACACACACACACACACACACACAAGATATCCAGAGTGACTTTGATTTGAGATGTTGTAGAGAAATCTAATTGTCATATGATGCATGGATATCCTATAAGCAAGCAAATTATAAACACGATTATGAATATTAGAACAGTGAAATCATTGTATGAAATGCTCTGCCACCAAGAACAGGAATCCAAATGAACCCAGGTACTATTGGTTACATTATTATATTGAGCAGAAAAATTGGAGAATAGGATAAAAAGAGAGTCATATGATTAGTTGTTTTAGTCCCTGTTCTAACACAAACCTATATTTGCCCTTCAATAGGAACAAAAATGTAATGATGTACTACGCAAATTGGAGGTGATACAAATTCCAAGAAAAAAATTAAATTCAGTCCCTTCTTCAGGTGAATGAATGAGTCTATTACACTCCCAAAGTCTAGTCATAAACAGAGTCACTAATAAAGAGAAAAGGAGCTGGTTCCATTCAATCTACATGTTGAAGCAGAGAAAGATGAGAAACCTAAAACCCATACTTGTGCTCAGAGGCACTCACTGCAGATAAACAGGTCTAAGCAGCTAACACTGCCAGAAAAAGATTCTCTGGTGACATAGGGCTCTGTCTGCTTTACAGGATAACATCTCCCTTGGTGATTAGAGCCTGAATGTGGCCCCGGGGTTGGCAGACATGACTTTTGATGATATGTTCAGCATCTCCTTTGACCATTTTGTGTTAACGTCCATCGTCTTCTCATCAACAATCATTGTCCTTGATGGCCTGGGGCCAGTGGCACCAAAGAGGAATCCATAATGTTTCAGTGTATCCATCTGTAATAACAGATGTACACCCCTTCCCAGTTTTCTACTAGATATGTAAAAGTAGGGCAAATTAATGCATCAACTTGCTTGTTTCCTTCTGCAATAAAGCTAAGGAGGCTGTAGTATTCACGGGTATGAGTGTATTGCTGGAAATAAGCCTACAACATAGGCAGAATCTGGAACAATATTGAAGGGCCTATGAATTAGTTATAATAGATGAATCAAAATAGCCAGAAATTCTGCTGGGCTGAAGACAAGGAAATATTAATATTTTGATGAATATTTGGACCATGAATCTTTACTATATCCTTAAATGAACCTTCAATAAAATAAACATCTGCCAGTGGAATAAGAGAAAGTTGATACATTTTTATAATCTCAAAATCAGTTCATAAGAGAAAATCCCATATCTTACTATCTGGATAATGATTTCCTTACTTTCCATAGCAATCTGCTGATTGTTAGTTAAGGGTAAAATAGCACAGCTAGGATCAAATCCATATAATTGTTGACATTGGGTCCTCTGATTTACTAATTGATAAAGAATAGTAAGATAAGCAATTAGTATTTTCTGGCCCTTGTGATGTAAATAAATCTATTGCGAAGGTTTATCAGTAGTTCTGTCTTTACTTTCAATGTTGCCTGAATGAGGAAAATTTCCTTTTCTGTGTATTTTACTAATAATTGTTTAATATTTAATAGTTAGTATTCAGCTCCCTCCTATAAAATGATGCACAAGCTCAGTATAAGGTAAAGCCTTCTCTGGTTTCTGCTCCATTATTCTCACACACTTTCTTCCCTGAAGATTCCTACTCTGTTTTCATAACCAGCTTTAGGTACCTAGCGCAGGTGTCGCTTATCACCGCTGTAGAGGCTGTGGTATTTAAGAGAATGGAGTCAGTAAATAAGGCCGAGTAAAGTGTCATTCAATAGCAAACTTTGTTCAGAGCATCAACAATTTACACTCTAAGGGTTAAGAAGGGTCACTTGAGTAAAGTACACAATTACAAGGACACACAGAGAAAAAATATGTTTTTGCATAAAGGCATATAAACTAGTAACAATTGCCAATTAATAATGAGTAATATTATGTAAACTCACTCCTACCCACTACATCTGGGAAAGATGTAAAAGCACAATCCAGGAACAATTTTGTATTTTTGAAGAAACTGAGGTTACGATACTCTTATCTTAGTTTCCTGGAGTTTGCTCACCAATGCTCAGAAAACCCCACAGAAGGCTCCATTTTTGGAATGTATCTGACAATCTCCCAACTCTGTGAGGCAAAGAGTCTGCAGCATCCTATTCCTAAGGTAATTTGCCTGATAAAGAAAATAATAAATGAATTGATTAAATGCTCTCAGCCAATGTCCACAAAAATACTGATGTGCAGAGGGATTCATAATAATATAAATTTAAATCATATTTAATTATTCTGATCTACTGTTTAAAAACATAGGGAGGGACCACTTATGTTGGCCACTATGCAAAATAAGAAACACGCCTACAAGATCATTTTTTTCCCTCCAGATACTTTTAACCACGCATGAATTTATAGGCTGAATAGTTAAGATCTTCAGCAGAAAAGGCTGTGTCTTCACACACTGCCTGCTTGACATTTCTGTATCTGTGAAAACTCCATTGTGTTAGGAGATGTTGACTCTATTGTGTGTTGCCCATAGCTTGTCCTCTCATTCTTTAATAATATAGAGACCCCATGTCTAGGACAAAAGTACATTTCAAGCATGTCATAAATATCTGGATATGGGGCCTGGTGATTATCAGCACACTTCAAGGAAAAAGTTCAGATAATGTCTTTTCATCCACGCCTTTGCTGTTAAAGATGTTGCCTGAGGGAAGGCTGATAGTGAGTATCATTACTGCTAGAATCCTGAGAAAGAATCCAATCAGGGAACTGTGACCATTTCTTAACATTAGTAGGAGGCAGCACACATTGTTGCAGAAATCCATTTCAAAGCAAGGCTGTTGACAAGAAAACTTGAAGAGGGCAAAGCCTTTACAAATGGTCGGAGGCTGACAGCAGGCACTATTGACTTTCCCTGGAACGATCCCTTGCCAAAGTCTCAGAGGAGGCGAGAGGAGCCTTGCAGGAGGCAGGTGGGGGGAAGGAGCTGGGCTTTCTCAGAAACTACCTGCTGCCAGTCAGCTTGGCATCATTTAAGGCAGCAGGTGCTCTGCAGGATAAAACGAAAGATTGTCAGAGAGTATCCTTTTCCTTTCCTTTCTGTTTTTGACAACTCATTGATGGAGAGACTTGGTGGAGATGAAAGTTCAGTTGCCATTGACAAGATAGCTTTTCCTCCTAGCTATTAACCCAGTCAGTGGCCTGTGACAGATTAGGGAAAGGGACTCATAGACATTTAGCTTCCCTCCCCTCCTTTTCTTATTCTGCACATGAAAGATATAGATGAACAGAGAAATTACAAGGCAGCATTTGAAACACGGTCCCTCCCCTAAATAGTTACTAGTGTGCTGTGTTTGTTTTGATTTTACGATCCATCTCTATCAACATCTCTGATCTACAGAAAGACAGACTTTTGCATAGTGTTACTGCCATGTGTTGCTTGAGTTGAGTAACCTGAAGATGAAGTCAAATGACTGGACACAGTTTTCATTTTTAGCCTAAGTTACCCACATGGAAAAAAGTCTGTATACGATGCCAAGATTTCACAAATAAAATCTGTTATGGTAATACAGCATTGTGCCATAACTAATGAAGTAGCCAAATGCTGTGCCTAAGTACACCAAAGTTAACGGAATGTCCCTAGAAACCACTAAAGATGGTGAAATAATAAACTTGGCTATAACATTTGATACATGGATATGAGTAATGGAAGATAAAAATTAAAAAGAGCAATGTATATATTTGGCTTACTTTATGAATTTAATTTAGAATCAAAGCTATCACTTTTACTACTGAAGAAAGAAAACACTAGAATGTCCCCATTAAAAGTAAATTAACAAGTCAAGATATAAGGAGAAGCACGCTATGCAAAACAGAGAAAGATCACATTCCAATAAAACTTTGCTTAATTAAATCAGGTTCTTGTGTGCATCCACAATTATAACTAAAAATAAATAAGTCACCTCATGTGATAGAGTTTTCAACATTTCTAAATACAACCTCATCATAGAAAGAAACACAGAACAACATTCTATGCAATTAAGACCCCAATCCTTGTGCTTGGGCCCCATGGCTCTTCACCACCTCAGATGCTGATAATTGCTAATATGGTTATTTACATGGAAGAAAGAGACACAAATAGAAAAATTCCACCATCCATCTAGCAGAGTTAATGAAAATCTGGCCCTTTTATTCAATAGTTTAAAAAAAGATTTGGTTTCTTCACAGGTCATTGGTCATAATACAGCCAGACTTGAATTCGTCTTCTAGGGGTAAAAAGCTTTTCTTACACATCTCAGCCTTTGCTATGCAGCTTGGAGATGTTCTAGAAAGCTAAAGATGTACACACACACACACACACACACACACACACACACACACACACAGAGAGAGAGAGAGAGAGAGAGGAGGGAGAGAGAGAGAGAGAAAACAAAATCTAAGTTTACCCAGACATGCACATCCCACATTCTTCACAATATTCGCTCTCAGAAGTTTTATGACATCACTCTGTGAATGTCTATGTGCCCTGGCGATACTGAAGCATAGCTGAACTGCCTACCTTAGCTCTAAGTCAGAAGAACCAAGGGTCACAATGAGGGATTAATCTGTGAAAAACCTGATAGAGGCCATTTTATTATATTTTGTTCTGCTTTTTTGAACAAAGTCTTTGAAAGACAATTGACATGCTCTCCAGGACGTCCATTTAAAGTATACATTCAATCGTTTCCCAGTGTATAGAGCACTTAATTTGATTATTGGCACCGCTTCAGAAAGAACCTGAATACCCTGTAAAGGTCTTGCTATCTTCCCCACTTGCGACTTCTAAAAAATGTGCATCTATTTTCTGATTTCATAGGTTTTTCTGTTTCACATGCTTCTTATAAATGAAATCATACATTTTTGTTTGGCAATACCTTATAAATATGCATGCTTAAATGTATATGGACACACATACACATAGTTGTGTATGTATACACAATTGTATACATACATATATGTATACAATTTTGAGTATCTGTTTAAAAAGTTAGAATTTAAAGTGGGGAGAGAAGGAATGGAATATGGGAAGAGTATAATTTGCTATGCGATACAGATTCTAAATGCTGAATAAAGGTATACCAAGTGATGGAAAGTAGAATAAATCATTCAAACTCTATAAAAGTAGTCACAGCCCTACATTGTCTCCATATTCACTCGGTTTTGAAACTCCTACTTCAGACTAGACTAGGATTCACTTGTGAATCTTTAATTTCAATCATTAAGTGACACAAAAATATAACCAGGGTAATCATTACAAAGACATGTAGCTGAAATTATTAATACTTCATCCAGATCTTTTTCAAAAACCTTCACAAAAGACATGCATCAACTCTGATAATTATTCAACTGTTCCCCTGTGGGATTAAGCATATATCAACTATTCAATACTAGTTTGCATTTTATATTAGTGGTTTTTTTATTATTGTTAAAGAACTGAAAATATGCCAGGTCAAGGGTCGGCATTCATAGGCTTCAAGTGAATTAAGTCATAAGTAAGATTTTATTGACATATAGCCAGTCACATTCATTCACTTAGGGCTGCTTCTCCACGATGGTGCTCAAGCTGAGCCACAACAACTGCCCCTACGACCTGAGAAGCCTAACACATTTACCACATGACCTTTCAGAGAATAATGTTTAGCGAGAAAGAAATACAAATGTTGTAAAAGTCCCTTCCCTGTAGACTTGGATCAATTGAAATAAATGAAGAAAGCTAAGTGAATAATTAGTTGAGAGTTTTCATTAGGGAAAGTCGTTAAGTGGCCGCATAGTAAATTGTACTTCAGTTCTCAAAATCATTGGATTATTGACTATTATTAGATTTTGCTAGGCTTACATTTTCAAGACACCTAAAATACACATTTTAAAAAGCATACTTAAATAAGATAGTGTCAATCAAAATCAAACAAAATTGATAATTAAAATGTGCTGCTTTGTATATTTTTTTATCACCACCATGATTACATTTCTATGCTAATGCAATTGTTTGCAAATGCATACATTGCCATATTCTACTCCACCTAAATTAGTGTCTGGTTAGTTTAATGCACATTGACTTATCTAAGAAGAAATCAAATACTCAGAGTCAATTATTTACATAAATGAATTGTTTTCATTGTTTCTCTTTAAAACTTCTCCTTTTATCTCTCCCCTAGCCTAGGTAGAATTAAATATATTTCAAGCATTGTCTCCAAATAAAAGCATAATGAATCCATCAAAATCATGTATCTATTCGCACAAAGCATGCAAACATGACAAAGTAGTTGTTTGCAGTCAACATTGAGAGTAGCCCTTATTTATTTCTGACAAGTATTAGTTGCATTATTTAGACTTATGTTTGAAAATTCACTAATTTGTACTTCCTCATTTTACTACAGCTCCAGAACAATGTCTACATCTTTGCATCTCATTTGAACTTGACTCAGCATTATTTAATACAATTTTCCAACCAGGCTTACTTACCAACTGAATTTCTTACTTTGGGAAGTGTTAGGGAGAGTTGAAGTTAACTTTAGTAAAAGATGATAGTTCCTATTTATTATTTTCATACATAAGAATTTTCTATTCAATAAATTTGAAATATCAGTTAAGCAGACTTATCAATTTTGTTTACATTTACAGGTCCTTAAAGGCAAACTCTTGACTACATTAAAATTAAAAATATATAAATTTAATTTTAGATAGACTTCTTTTGATCTTGTCTTATTTTGGAAACATGTGGCAAGGTATAGTTTCTATTGTGTGAAAAATAACATTACTGTATATTTTAAATTCCAATTTCAAATTGTTCTGCTTCCAGAATGTTCTGAATCTTTTTTTTTTCATCTTTATTAACTTGAGTATTTCTTATTTACATTTCTATTGTTATTCCCCTTCCAGGTTTACAGGCCAACTTCCCCCTAGCCCCTCCCCCTCCCCTCCTCTATCGGTGTTCCCCTCCCCATCCTCCCCCATTACCTCCCTCCCCCAACAATCATGTTCACTGGGGGTTCAGTCTTGGCAGAACCAAGGGATTCCCCTTCCACTGGTGCTCTTACTAGGATATTCATTGCTACGCATGCAGTTGGAGTTCAGGGTCACTCCATGTATAGTCTTTGGGTAGTGGCTTAGTCCTTGAAAACTCTAGTTGGTTGGCATTCTTGTTCATATGGGGTCTCAAGCACCATCAAGCTCTTTTAGTCTTTTCTAAGATTCCTTCAACAGGGGTCCGATTCTCAGTACAGTGGTTTAATGATGGCATTCGCCTATGTATTTGCTGTATTCTGGGTATGTCTCTCAGGAGAGATCTACATCCGGTTCCTGTCAGCCTGCACTTCTTTGCTTCATCTATCTTATCTAGTGTGGTGGCTGTATATGTATGGGCCACATGTGGGGCAGGCTCTGAATGGATGTTCCTTCAGTCTCTGTTCTAAACTTTGTCTCCATATTACCTCCCAAAGGTATTCTTGTTCCCCTTTTAAATCTGGAGTGAATCATTTGCATTTTGGTCATCCTTCTTGATTTTCATGTGTTCTGTGCATCTAGGGTAATTCAAGCATTTGGGCTAATAGTCACTTATCAATGAGTGCATACCATATGTGTTTTTCTGCGATTAGGTTATCTCACTCAGGATGATATTTTCCAGTTCCCTCCATTTGTCTACAAATTTTATAAACTCATTGTTTTTGATAGCTGAGTAATATTCCATTGTGTAGATGTACCACATTTTCTGTATCCATTCCTCTGTTGCAAGGCATCTGGGTTCTTTCCAGCTTGTGGCTATTATAAATAAGGCTGCTATGAACATAGTGGAGCACGTGTCCTTGTTAAAGGTTGGGACATCTTTTGAGTATATGCCCAAGAGAGGTACAGCTGGCTCCTCAGGTAGTTCAATGTCCAATTCTCTGAGGAACCCCCAGTCTGATCTCCAGAATGGTTGTACCAGTCTGCAATCCCACCAACAATGGAGGAGTGTTCCTCTTTCTCCATATCCTCGCCAGCATCTGCTGTCACCTGAGTTTTTGATCTTAGCCATTCTCTCTGGTGTGAGGTGAAATCTCAGGGTTGTTTTGATTTGCATTTCCCTTATGACTAAAGATGTTGAACATTTCTTTAGGTGTTTCTCAGCCATTTGGCATTCCTCAGCTGTGAATTCTTTGTTTAGCTCTGAACCCCATTTTTTAATAGGGTTATTTGTCTCCCTGCAGTCTAACTTTTTGACTTCTTTGTATATTTTGGATGTAAGCCCTCTATCAGTTGTAGGATTGGTAAAGATCTTTTCCAATCTGTTGGTTGCCGTTTTGTCCTAACAACAGTGTCCTTTGCCTTACAGAAGCTTTGCAGTTTTATGAGATCCCATTTGTCGATTCTTGATCTTAGAGCATAAGCCATTGGTGTTTTGTTCAGGAAATTTTCTCCAGTGCCCAGGTGTTCAAAATGCTTCCTCACTTTTTCTTCTATTAATTTGAGAGTATCTGGTTTGATGTGGAGGTCCTTGATCCACTTGGACTTAAGCTTTGTACAGGGTGATAAGCGTGGATCGATCTGCATTCTTCTACATGTTGACCTCCAGTTGAAACAGCACCATTTGCTGAAAATGCTATCTTTTTTCCATTTGATGGTTTTGGCTCCTTTGTCAAAAATCAAGTGACCATAGATATGTAGGTTGATTTCTGGGTCTTCAATTCTATTCCACTGGTCTGTCTGTCTGTCTCTGTACCAATACCATGCAGTTTTTATCACTATTGCTCTGTAATACTGCTTGAGTTCAGGGATAGTGATTTCCCCAGAAGTCCTTTTATTGTTGAGGATAGTTTTAGCTATCCTGGGTTTTTTGTTATTCCAGATGAATTTGCAAATTGTTCTGTCTAACTCTCTGAAGAATTGGATTGATATTTTGATGGGGATTACATTGAATCTGTAGATCACTTTTGGTAAAATGGCCATTTTTACTGTATTAATCCTGCCAATCCATGAGCATGGGAGATCTTTCTATCTTATGAGGTCTTCTTCAATTTCTTTCTTCAGAGGCTTGAAGTTCTTACCATACAGATCTTTCACTTGCTTGGTTAAAGTCACACCGAGGTGTTTTATATTATTTGGGACTATTATGAAGGGTGTCGTTTCCCTAATTTCTTTCTTGGCTTGTTTCTCTTTTGTGTAGAGGAAGGCTACTGATTTATTTGAGTTAATTTTATACCCAGCCACTATGCTGAAGGTGTTTCTCAGGTTTAGTAGTTCTCTGGTGGAACTTTTGGGATCACTTAAATATACTATCATATCATCTGCAAATAGTCATATTTTAACTTCTTCTTTTCCAATCTGTATCCCTTTGATCTACTTTTGTTGTCTGATTGCTCTGGCTAGAACTTCAAGAACTATATTGAATTAATAGGGAAAGAGAGGTCAGCCTTGTCTCAACCCTGATTTGAGTGGGATTGCTTCAAGTTTCTCTCCATTTAGTTTAATTTTAACTACTGGTTTGCTGTATATGGCTTTTACTATGTTTAGGAATGGGTCTTGAATTCCTATTCAGGACTTTTATCATGAAGGGGTGTTGAATTTTGTCAAATTCTTTCTCAGCATCTAATGAAATGATCATGTGGTTTTTATCTTTCAGTTTGTTTATATAATGTAATATCTTGATGGCTTTTTGTATTTTAAACCATCCCTGCATGCCTGGGATGAAGCCTACTTGATCATGGTGGATGATTGTTTTGATGTGCTCTTGGATTCAGTTTGCCTGAATTTTATTGAATATTTGTCCGTCAATATTCATAAGGGAAATTGGTCTGAAGTTCTCTTTCTTTGTTGGGTCTTTGTGTGGTTTAGGTATAAGATTAATTGTGGCTTCATAGAAGGAATTCGGTAGTGCTCCTTCTATGTTAATTGAGAGTTTTGCTGGATACAGTAACTTGGGCTGGCATTTGTGTTCTCTTAGTGTCTGTATGACATCTGTCCAGGATTTCCTGCCTTTGACAGGATCTTCTGTCTCTGATGTGAATTCTGGTGTAATTCTGATAGATCTGCCTTTATATGTTATTTGACATTTTCCCCCTTATTGTTTTTTAGTATTCTTTCTTTGTTTTGTGCATTTGGTGTTTTGACTATTATGTATGTGACTGGAAGAGTTTCTTTTCTGGTCCAATCTATTTGGAGTTCTGTAGGCTTCTTGTATGGGCATCTCTTTCTTTAGGTTAGGGAAGTTTTTTTCTTCTATGATTTTTGTTGAAGATATTTACTGGCCTTTGATTTGGAAGTCTTCACTCTCTTATGCCCTATTATCCTTAGGTTTGATCTCATTTTGTCCTGGATTTCCTGTATGTTTTGAGCCACTAGCTTTTTCCATTTTACATTATCTTTGACTTTTCGTCAATGATTTCTATGAAATCTTCTGCTCCTGAGATTCTCTCTTCTATCTCTTGTATTCTGATGGTGATGCTTGTATCTGAGGCTCCTTGTCTCTTCCTTTGGTTTTCTATATCCAGGATTGTCTCCCTTAGTGCTTTCTTTATTGCTTCTATTTCCATTTTAAATTCTTTCACCCATTTGATTGTGTTTTCCTGTAATTCTTTCAGGGATTTTTGTGATTCCTCTCTATAGGCTTATTTATGTTTTCCTGCATTTCTCTAAGGGAGTTCTTTATGTCTTTCCTGAAGTCCTCCATCATTATGATCAAATGTGATTTTAAATCTAGGTCTTGCTTTTCTGGTGTGGTTGGATATTCAGTGTTTGCTTTGTTGGCCGAATTGGGCTCCCGATGATGCCATGTAGTCTTTTTTTCTGTTGCTTGGGTTCCTGTGCTTGCCTCTCGTCATCAGGTTGTCTCTGGTTTTACCTTGTTCTGTTATTTCTGACAGTGGCTAGACTCTCCTATAGGCCTGTGTGTCAGGAGTGCTGTAGACCTGTTTTCTTCCAGTCAGAGTGTTTTGCTTTCAGGCGTGGTCTTTCCTGTCTACTGGTCTTCAGCTGTTCCTGTGGGCCTGTGTCCTGAGTCCACCAGGCAAGTCGCTTGGAGCAGAAAAGTTGGTCTTACCTGTGGTCCCACGGCTGAAGTGGCTCCTGGTGGGCTGCTTTTGAGCTCTCCATGAGGGCGGCAATCAGGAGGGCCTGTGCCACCTTTTCCTGGGGGCCCCATGCATCAGGGTCCCAGATGGCATTAGATGTTTTCCTCTGGAGTCAGAAATGTGGGCAGAGTGTAGTCTCTTCTGACTTCCCAGGCCTGTCTGCCCCATCTGAAGGTTTAGCTCTCCCTCCCACGGGATTTGGGTGCAGGGAGCTTTTGATCGTGCCCCTTCATCTGGACTGCAGGGGACCTGCCGCTTGATGCCCCTATCTTCTGGTTCCCAGAGGCCCTACACAGTTTCCTCTTCTGCCAGGGATGTGGGCAGAGTTGGGCAGTATTGGTGGTCTCTCCTGCTCTGCTGTCTCAGGAGTGCCCACCTGTCTGGGCAGTGAGCTCCCTCGAATGTTCTGAATCTTATATATAAAATACATATAAGAATGTAGAACCTAATGTTAATCGAACTATTAATAAGGAGTACAAAATACTCACAAAAGTTTTGATCTGCTGTGCTGGCAAGTTTGCCTCAACTTGATACAAGCTAGAGTTATTTTGGAAGAAAAAAGCTCATTTGAGAAAAGTTCTTCACCAGAATTACCGTTGGTGAAGCCTGTGGTACATTTTTCTCTAATGATGCATGGCATGAGAGGGCCCAGCTCTCAATGGGTCACTATTGGTCCTAGGTATTGAAAGAAAGCAGGGTGAGCAAAGTATGAACAAGCCAGTAAGCATCATTCCTCCGTGACTTCTGCACCAGTCCCTGCCTCTGGGTTCTTGCCTTGAGTTCCTGCCTAACTTCCTTAGATGATTGATGGGTTATGATGTGGAACTATAGATGAAATAAATCTTTTCCTCCCCCAAATTGATTTTGGTCATGATGTTTAATTATAGCCATCGAAATTCTAATTAAAGCAGAATTTTCAAAACTCTCATGTATACCTCAGTCAACCTTCAAAATAGACAGTTTTGCTTTCTAACAAGAATAAAGATTTTCGTGAGACGACAGGCACTGTCTGCCAGAGCACAAGCTAACGTAGCTGTGGCTCTGGTAACTCTTCCCGTTTTCTAAGCTCTCCACATGACAACAGTTCTAAGCCATTAGTGATCCTGGCAGCCATTGCCCCATCATCCTCAGTAGCAACTTCCCACACTGCACCAAAACTGGGAAAAGCAGAAGTAACAGTGCAAAAGTCCTGAGGGATCTGGTTGCATGGGGCCTCCAAGAATAGAAATTTATTTCCCTATGGGACTGTAATCTCAGTTACATGGTAGAAGCTGGGTAGTCCACGCTTCTAAAAATATCCATGTAGTAAAAGCTGGGAAAAGAGAAAATATTAATAATAAATTCTATTTTTATATTCATTAATAAGTGCTATTGTGCTTGAACATGATCAGTCATACGGCATATTATGGGGTTTTTTTGATTGTTTTATTCTGGCATGTGCTGTTGTAAAAATATAAAAATAAAAAAGTAATGATTGTCTTTTCCCCAGCTTTGTCCACACGGCGGTGCCCCAAGACATCTGCTAAATATCTTGGCAGAAACACAGCCCAGCCGCACACTTTCCTACACTCAACCCTCACATAAAAGAACACACAACACAATAATCTTTGACCCAATTGATAATATAATATTGCCCACTTAACATACAAAGCCCAGTACCATCCATCCCTTGAGAACATTAATAACAACCTGTAAATACACAGAGCAGAATCTTAACATCACCTGCCATCTTGTCCTGCCACGGCTTCTCCCCTCTCTCCCTTCTGTCTCCTCCTCTTCCTTCAAACTTCTCTTCTGCCCATCCTTCCTTCTCCTCCAATGACAGGCTTCCTTCTATCCTGTACCTGCCCCTCACCTGTACTTTACAAATTCAATGGGGAGGTGGTTCTGATGAAGTCTTCTGACTTCTGAGTACTGACTAGGTAGCTGTCCTTGGGGCAGTGAAATTAGCATCAAAATACAGATCACTTCAGGGCAAACCACAACAGGCATGTTTAAATGTTTCTTGAGATTTAGATGTTGGCACTCCAATCCAATTTTCTAATGACAATAGACTTTAAGCTCCTTTGGTATAATTACTACTTTAAAAAAATAATGAAATTGAAGGTCAGAAAGACATAAGTCATATGACCATGTGATCTACCTCTCAATTCACTTGAGAGCTAAGATTCAAATTAGGTTTCTTTGAATTTAATGATTTTATTACTTTAATGTTAAAAATATGGCTGTATGTATTTGGTACATATGTATGATATTTAAACAGAGAATTCAATAAATAATGTTACTATGAACATTAATACACAGAAAATCTTCTCCCTTTTGCCAACTTTCATGGCTGTGTGGTTTTATGTGTGTGCATTTTTGTATGTGTGTGTCTGTCTGTCTGTGTGTGTGTGTGTGCATGTGTGTGTGTGTGTGTGTGTGTGTGTGTGTGTGTGTGTATTTGTGTCTCCTTGAACAGGTGTGCTCATTTGTAGCAAGATGAGAGGTTGACAAGAAACATGTACAGGAAAAAATGAGTAAGTATACAGAATCACAGAGTTGCTATGTCATGTAAAAGTTTGAGTTAATTTTGAAAACTTCATTAGAATTAGTATCAGGTCATAAGTGTAAAAAATTAAGAATTGTTTTTAATAAAGAGTGTTTGACCTGCTTTTTTTTTCTTCTTTTTTTCTTTTTTATTAACTTGAGTATTTCTTCTATACATTTTGAGTGTTATTCCCTTTCCCGGTTTCCGGACAAACATCCTCCTCCCCCCTCCCCTTCTTTATGGGTGTTCCCCTCCCCATCCTCCCCCCCTTGCCGCCCTCCCCCCAAAAATCTAGTTCACTGGGGGTTCAGTCTTAGCAGGACCCAGGGCTTCCCCTTCCACTGGTGCTCTTACTAGGATATTCATTGCTACCTATGAGGTCAGAGTCCAGGGTCAGTCCATGTATAGTCTTTAGGTAGTGGCTTAGTCCCTGGAAGCTCTGGTTGCTTGGCATTGTTGTGCATATGGGGTCTCCAGCCCCTTCAAGCTCTTCCAGTTCTTTCTCTGATTTCTTCAACAGGGGTCCTATTCTCAAATCAGTGGTTTGCTGCTGGCATACGCCTCTGTGTTTGCTGTATTCTGGCTATGTCTCTCAGGAGAGATCTACATCCGGCACCTGTCGGCCTGCACTTCTTTGCTTCATCCATTTTATCTAATTGGATGGCTGTATATGCATGGGCCACATGTGGGGCAGGCTCTGAATGGGTGTTCCTTCAGTCTCTGTTTTAATCTTTTGCCTCTCTATTCCCTCCAAAGGGTATTCTTGTTCCCCTTTTAAAGAAGGGTGAAGCATTCACATTTTGATCATCCGTCTTGAGTTTCATTTTGTTCTAGGCATCTAGGGTAATTCAAGCATTTGGGTTAATAGCCACTTATCAATGAGTGCATACCATGTATGTTTTTCTGTGATTGGGTTAGCTCACTCAGGATGATATTTTCCATTTCCTACCATTTGCCTACGAATTTCATAAAGTCATTGTTTTTGATAGCTGAGTAATATTCCATTGTGTAGATGTACCACATTTTCTGTATCCATTCCTCTATTGAAGGGCATCTGGGTTCTTTCCAGCTTCTGGCTATTATAAATAAGGCTGTGATGAACATAGTGGAGCACGTGTCTTTTTTATATGTTGGGGAATCTTTTGAGTATATGCCCAAGAGAAGTATAGCTGGATCCTCAGGCAGTTCAATGTACAATTTTCTGAGGAACCTCCAGACTGATCTCCAGAATGGTTATACCAGTCTGCAATCCCACCAACAATGGAGAAGTGTTCCTCTTTCTCCGCATCCTCGCCAACATCTGCTGTCACCTGAGTTTTTGATCTTAGCCATTCTCACTGGTGTGAGGTGAAATCTCAGGGTTGTTTTGATTTGCATTTCCCTTATGACTAAAGATGTTGAACATTTCTTTAGGTGTTTCTCAGCTATTCGGCATTCCTCAGCTGTGAATTCTTTGTTTAGCTCTGAACCCCATTTTTAATAGGGTTATTTGTCTCCCTGCGGTCTAACTTCTTGAGTTCTTTGTATATTTTGGATATAAGGCCTCTATCTGTTGTAGGATTGGTAAAGATCTTTTCCCAATCTGTTGGTTGCCATTTTGTCCTAACCACAGTTTCCTTTGCCTTACAGAAGCTTTGCAGTTTTATGAGATCCCATTTGTCGATTCTTGATCTTAGAGCATAAGCCATTGGTGTTTTGTTCAGGAAATTTTTTTCCAGTGCCCATGTATTCCAGATGCTTCCCTAGTTTTTCTTCTATTAGTTTGAGTGTGTCTGGTTTGATGTGGAGGTCCTTGATCCACTTGGACTTAAGCTTTGTACAGGGTGATAAGCATGGATCGATCTGCATTCTTCTACATGTTGACCTCCAGTTGAATCAGCACCATTTGCTGAAAATGCTATCTTTTTTCCATTGGATGGTTTGGCTCCTTTGTCAAAAATCAAGTGCCCATAGGTGTGGGTTCATTTCTGGGTCTTCAATTCTGTTCCATTGGTCTATCTGTCTGTCTCTGTACCAATACCATGCAGTTTTTATCACTATTGCTCTGTAATACTGCTTGAGTTCAGGGATAGTGATTCCCCCTGAAGTCCTTTTATTGTTGAGGATAGTTTTAGCTATCCTGGGTTTTTTGTTATTCCAGATGAATTTGCAAATTGTTCTGTCTAACTCTTTGAAGAATTGGATTGGTATTTTGATGGAGATTGCATTGAATCTGTAGATCGCTTTTGGTAAAATGGCCATTTTTACTATATTAATCCTGCCAATCCATGAGCATGGGAGATCTTTCCATCTTAAGAGGTCTTCTTCAATTTCTTTCTTCAGAGTCTTGAAGTTCTTATTGTACAAATCTTTTACTTGCTTTGTTAAAGTCACACCGAGGTACTTTATATTATTTGGGTCTATTATGAAGGGTGTCATTTCCCTAGTTTTTTTCTCGGTTTGTTTCTCTTTTGTGTAGAGGAAGGCTACTGATTTATTTGAGTTAATTTTATACCCAGCCACTTTGCTGAAGTTGTTTATCAGCTTTAGTAGTTCTCTCCTGGGACTTTTGGGATCACTTAAATATACTATCATATCATCTGCCAATAGTGATATTTTGACTTCTTCTTTTCCGATCTGTATCCTCTTTGACCTCCTTTTGTTGTCTGATTGCTCTGGCTAGAACTTCAAGAACTATATTGAATAAGTAGGGAGAGAGTGGGCAGCCTTGTCTAGTCCCTGATTTTAGTGGGATTGCTTCAAGTTTCTCTCCATTTAGTTTGATGTTAGCAACTGGTTTGCTGTATATGGCTTTTACTATGTTCAGGTATGGGTCTTGAATTCCTATTCTTTCCAGGACTTTTATCATGAAGGGGTGTTGAATTTTGTCAAATGCTTTCTCAGCATCTAATGAAAACGATCATGTGGTTTTGTTCTTTCAGTTTGTTTATATAATGGATCACGTTGATGGCTTTCCGTATATTAAACCATCCCTGCATGCCTGGGATGAAGCCTACTTGGTCATGGTGGATGATTGTTTTGATGTGCTCTTAGATTCGGTTTGCCAGAATTTTATTGAGTATTTTTGCTTGACCTGCTTTTAATATAAGAAGTGTTTCATAGCAGGGGGTCTTGTTTTTTCTTTGTTTTTGTTGTTTGTTCAATTTTTTGTTGTTGTTTTTGTTGTTGTTGTTTTTGAGATGGGGTTTCTCTTTATAGCCTTAGCTATCCTGGAACTCTCTCTGTAGGCCAGGCTAACCTTCAATTTATCGAAATCAGCCTGCCTCTGCTTCTTGAATGATGGGATTAAAGGTGTATACCATTGACACCTGGCTTACATTTCTTTTTAAAGACAAGGTCTCAGTAGGCTTGGACTGCGTTGAACTCTTGACCTTCCTGCCTTCACATTCCAAGTGTTGGGACTGCAAGTATATACAAGCTACCACATCTAAAGGCAAGACAGCCTTCAGAAAACATATATTTTTCCTAAAATTAACTTCTTGATAAAATAAAACAACATAATTCATTTAAAATATCTTTAAATTATCAGAGAGAATTTTGTTTCTTTTTTCACAGCCCCCAGTAACATGCTATCACCACAAGTTTGTATGATTTCATGTCTCAAGTCATCCACACCACCATTATGGGCAGTGTGTCTTATATCATATATGCAGGTAGGTATAATCTGTCAAAATGGTGCTACATGTTAGTGAGGAATCAAGTCCTATACTGAGCCTGCATATCCATCACTTGACAGGCCCAGTTCCCAAGAATTCTTGGTTCCTGTGGACAAACAATGTAAACCAACTTCCCTTCAAATTTTAAGCCAGTTGAGTTCATCACTCAGAGGACTGTTGACCTCTGGGTCAAAAGCTGGCAAGTGTGCTGTCAGGTGTACTACTATACTGCTGTCAGGTGTACTACTATACTGCTGTCAGGTGTACTACTATACTGCTGTCAGGTGTACTACTATACTGCTGTCAGGTGTACTATACTGCTGCCAGGTGTACTACTATACTGCTGTCAGGTGTACTACTATACTGCTGTCAGGTGTACTAATATACTGCTGTCAGGTGTACTACTATATTGCTGTCAGGTGTACTACTATATTTCCATCGCTCTTCTTCCCAAGAGCTGTGTTGAAAAAGGACTCGTTCACATTTTGACAGCCCTTCTCTTCACATGGTCTTCTCTTCAGGACTCTATAATTATACTTGACCTAAGAATATCAAATGTTTCTATCCATATAATATTTTTTTACAACCAAACCAAAACAAAACAGAAAACAACAAAAAAAATTGTCTTTAAAAACTAGGAAAAGGCTAGCAGCACTGAGAAAAGATATTGAATTTGTTATATGAATTAGAAAATATAGAAATGAAAAATGTTAAAGAAGTCACATCTTTAAGAATTTCATCTTTATCAGATTTTTAAACATAATTCTGTTATACTTGCAGACAGGAGCCTAACATAACTGTCAGCTGAGAGGCTTCCCATAGCAACTGATGCAAACAGATACAGAGACCCACTACAGAGACTCAAGGTAAACATTAGATGGAGCTTAGGGAATCTGGTCTAAGATGGAGAAAAAGGATTGAAAGAGCCAGAGAGTTCAAGGATGCCATAAGAAAGCAGAATGAACTAACCTGGTCCCATAGAGTTTCATAGAGACTATGCCACTAACCAGAGAGCATGCATAGGAATGACCTAGGCCCTTTGCATAGATGTAATGGTTGTACACCTAGATATTCATGTGGAACTCCTAAGGAGCAGAGGCTTTAGGAGACTGCACTGTCTGCCTTCAGATCTCTTTACCCTTACTGAGCTGCCTTGTCTAGCCACAATAGAAGTCCTATTGTGCCTTTATAAACCAATTCATGGGAGCCATCCATTTTCTGAGAAGTAGAGAAAGGGTGAATGGAGGGGAAGGGAGGTGAGAGGGAGAGAATGAGAGAAGGGGAAGCGGCCATGCTGATGTAAAACAAATAAATGACAATAAGAAAGATGTATTTACATGTGCTTTATTTGATTTAAACAGAACCATTTTCAAAAGAAAAGTATAAACTTTGCATACAGTTTATTTCAATGACTTATACCTTTACTTTTTTCTAAAAGTAGAACATGATGGTATAGTTGAAGAAGTCTAACGTTTGCATGATGCTAATGGTTTAGTCCGGGTGTCATAGTGTTATAGTATTATAGTCAGTGTTATATTTTAAGAAATTTAGTTCAGTTAAGAACATAGAAGACTGTATTGTTGAAAGAAAAAAGAAATAGAGACAGAAGAGGGAGAAATGAAGAAAAGATAAGTTCTGTTATGATAAATGTGCAGCCGTGAAATGATTACTGTATAAAATCATTTTTAATCTATAAATATATTATTTAAAAGTATATTTCAATGAATAGTTTGATTATGATGTGTATTTCCTGAGTAGAGAAGTTTCTGCCTTATTGCTTTGAGTAATCTGAGTAACAAATACTCATATTATCTTTCTATAATTATGCCATTCATAAGCAAGACTCTTCTCCACATTTCATAGTTTATGGTTATAAATGCCTTTCTTCTACATGGTAGAGTCATTAGGAAGAAAACAACCTATGTCCTCACATGAAGTGACTGCATAAATTAATGTAAATTCTGTATTGACTCTAGATATTTCTAAATTTTCCTTCAGTGGTTATAAATTCTATTAGCTGAGGTTTTCCATAGACTGTTTAATGAATTTTCCAGAAATAAGGTGGAGCCACTGTTCATTTATAATTTGATATGTACCTAGATTGGTGTATGATTTCTGGCTGTTTTATCCTATTTTTATATTGTTCTTGCTAAATTCTTAGTATTTTTATGATTGGATATATATTCATTATGTATACATTTTAAATGTATATTCTATACAATTACAATGATATTGATATCTATATGCAAGAGTGCAAAGCCAAAGTGATTAATATAATGTGATGTAAGTTATGAGTCATTGATGATGCCAACATTCAGGTGAAACGAATTCAGTAATGTATCATTGTAAACATGGATTAAGTTGTTTTCCAAAATATAAATGACCAAAGAATTACAGAAAATTTCATAAGAAACAGCATTGAGAGTTTCTCCTCTCAACCTTTGTTCTTTAAATTAGCTGATACTTTCACTTACATTATTTGAGACATATAAAACTCAATTTTACATGTCTTCAAAAAGTAACAATTTTTCTATTAATCACAAAAGATAAAATGATTGAAGATAAAGTATTATGTTAACAAAGTGACTGATAAATATTCAAACTGGTCTTAACCTTAATGAAAGTTAAGCCCATAGGGTATAAACTAAATATTTGTTTTGTGGGCTATTTTTCTAGATATTATTGATATTTAGTTAAGCAAATCTATAATACAGAATTGTGTTTTTCACTACTCATTTCACAAGAGCTATTAGAGGAAAAAAAAGCAAATTAAAGAAAAATGTGGCCATGTGTTTCTACAGAGTAGAACTAAGATTTTAACTATGAAAGTGGAAGGTGAAAGAGGAGGCCAAGCCCTGGGGGAGGCAGCGACACTGAAGGAATAGATTGCGGGGAGGTTGGTAATGGGGGGAGGAGGGGGGAGGATGGGGAGGGGAAGCCCCTAAAGAAGGGAAGGGGGAGGGATTAGGGGGATGTTTGCCCAGAAACCGGGAAGGGGAATAACAATGGAAATGTAAATAAGAAATACTCAAGTTAATAAAGATGAAGAAAAGAAAGAGAGAAAAAAAAAGAAAGAAAAAGAACATGTGGCCTGAGTCTCGTCTGAGTGGGCACGCAAAAGCTCTGGCCTTCCAGAGCTTATATTTCTTAGTCTCTGTTAAATAGTTCGAATCAGGATCGAAGCCTTCTAAGTCATGGTGCGAGCTAAGTACAGGCGGACACTGAACACACTTTGTAAACCCAAATGCACTAGGCATTTTCTGTTCATGTGTCTGCAGAGACCCTGGAAAATTCTATCAAGCGAATGAAATACTCGGGTAAGGTTCAGCCTAGAAAAAAAAATGTTCCTTGCTCTCGCCCAAAATTATTCTTAATTCCTTCCTTACCTCAAGGACCCTTGCTACATAAAGACCACCTTTCACCCTACGTGGGTGTAGGTTGATGTCATTATGCAGGTGAAGGCAGGTACAGGATAGAACAAGGCCTGTCATTGGACAAGAAGGAAGGATGGGCAGGAGAAAAGTTTTAGAGAAGAAACCAGAGGGAGAGGGAGCAGCAGAGAGAACATGGCAGCGGATGTTAAGATTTCTCTCTGCACATTTACACATTGTTATGACCATTCTTAAGGGATGGGTGTGTACAGGATTTTGCACTGTTTCAATGGGCAAATTATATCTTATCAATTGGATCAGAAAAAAAAAAGGAGTTGCAGATGCCATGGGCATTTATTCAGAGGGGATATTAGTGCAGACACAGCAATTTGCAACTGTCAGTCAAAGGCATAACCTTCAAGCTCACACCCTTTGCAAATCATCAGGACGTTATCTTCTCAGTAACAGCAATACAGGCCATCGGTTTATATTGGGAGTGATGCCTGGCTTAAAACGTTGGCCCACAGTATTCAATATGTAACTCGTACTGTCATTATAAACATTCTATAATTTTTCCATTGTTATACGTTGGCTTGGCATAGTATAAGGCATTGAGCAAGGTCCTTCATATAGTTTCTTTCTCTTTCTCTCCATTCTTTGTGATACTCATCCTCCGCAGCATGCCAGAGCATGAAGAAAAGACAGAAAAAGGCAAGAGAGTGTAGGTTTATAGAGATGGCACAGGGGCAAAATCACTTGGAACTTGGGAGTCACTGGAACTTTCTCTGTAAGAGTTACAATCCTCTGTATCAGATGATATTAACACAATCTTTCTCCCTGCATCCTTGGAATGTTTATCCCTCCACTCAACAGAATCAATATAACATAAACAGCACCAATAGATAAAAACTGTTCTCCAGATTCCACTAGAGATCTGAAAGAGACATTTCACTAATGTATGAATATTTTCTTTCCACAAAAACCCTACCCTTCTCTGTTCTTAGTCTCAGGGTATCATATCTAGCCCCTGCTTGCTTCTTGCTTTTTTTTCCCTTCCAATATGCAGACTTCTGGTTTCCCTATTCCTTTTCTTGAATTACAATTTTTGTCTAGCTCTGTCTTAATCTCCATACCATCACTTAGCACATGGAATCCAGTAAAAGAGAGACTATTTCTCAGGTGTACCAGTCATATGTCTGGTTACACTTGGCTGTTTAGAACTATCTGTCATGTTAAGGGCAGACTCACCTTCAGTGGAATAGAAACAGTCTGCATGAAGCTGCTTTCTGTGCCCACGATACCTTTGTGAACACCATCATTTGAGGGCTCCACATACACAATTCACCTTTGTGACATTCCATATAACTTTTAGGTTGGTCTAGGAATTCATTTTACATGACATAAGATATAGGCATAGGCTTCTACTTATAGTGTCATGTACTTTGTGTGCATACTTTAGCACTTGGTGTAGATCTCTTAATTAAGTGTAGAGTAACTAAAACTCCTAAATATGACTCAGTTATGGAAACAGTTGACAGAAAACCCAGAAAACATGGTATTCCAAATAGACCCCTTCATAGTTCTCACCTGTGAAAGAGGAATAATAAACAGCACTTATTTTTAAGAGGGTTATATTTCATGCTTTCCTATTCGGGTGGGTAGAGAAACTCTCAGATTATGAATCACATTTTTGAATGTTAAAAGGTTAAATCAGGTTAAATCCAACAACTATCTTTGGTGGGTTTTATTTGTTCATTGTGATGTGCATCATGATTTTATTATTTATAACTTCAGACAAGTTTAGTCAACTATTAAATTACCATCTTAAAGTTATAAAATTATTATACCAAGAGATTTTTAAAAATAGCTAAAAAATACATGCATGTTCTATTATCTGCCTTCTACACATTTCTCAAATTTTCATGATAAAGCATATTTTTTCTAAATAAACCTACACACAAAATGTATAAATGCATCAGAAATTGTTACCACTTGTGTTTGATCTAATATTGTACCGTTCGAACACAAAATTTAGGAGAATAAAAAGTTATGTGAACTCAATATTAAGCAGTTTACTGTTCTAGGTCCAATATCTAAAACTAGAATCTACTCAGTCTGAAGTACAGTCATGACTTATGTTAAATTGCTAGAAAACAGATTACAGAAAAGCACAGCATAGAATAAGAAGTTACATTGAAATGGTTCATATGAAAATATAATTATCTTCCCATGAGCATATGTGTTCACAAAAGCAACATGAATCTGTATCACCTGCTGTCTCCACTCTCATTATTATGAGACAGGAAATTTCAAACACACAATTTATTCTACCTGTTGAAGTAAAATAAATGGGGTTTATTCTGACTACTCCCCTTCTGATTTACAAAATGGAAAATAGTCAACCGTGCCGCATATACCCTCTAAAACCAGATTGACTTTCAAACAAAACTTTGTAAAATATCATATGTCATAGGAAGAAAATCATCATACAAAAAGTTCCAGAGCTCGATGGTGATTTATGGATGTTTGAACCCTCTAGCCTTCCTAAAAGAGAAAGGAAATTATACATATACATAGTTATAACATTTGTGGCAAGTATGAACCTATTACTGTAAGAATCATTTTTCTATATCTACAAAATGGATTTAATATTTTCTACTTTACACAGTTTTTTTGAAAAAATAACATACTATAATTGTAAAGAACTGAGTTTAGCCCTTAGAGGATACACATTTGTTGACATCACTGTTACTTTCTGAGAAATCATTTATTCAAAATTAATCCAAGTCTCTCTAGTCTCACATAATTCATCACTTTTTCTGCTTCTTTTGAAGCATTGTTTCATAAGAGGAGACATTAGTTTTCTCCATATTCATCCATGAATAAAGAAGCTTGTGTCACTTAAGGTAGTTCTGCTTTTGGTGCATGAACTGAAATGACATTTTTGTCTATCAACTTAAAAATGTGATGTTATCTATACTTTATACATCATATCTACTTTGACACACATATTAAAGTTACAGTTAATATTTTAGTACATTATCTATTATCTTAAGCAAATATTAGTAAGTGAATATGTCATGTTAGTATGAAAAAGCAGCATTGAATGACTACTACTATTTATAAAACACTTTATGAGGTATTACACAGAGAAAACATATTTGTGTATAAATCAGTACCACAATCTAATAAGGGCAATGTAATGTTGATGGAAATTTTAGGTGCAAATAACCTTATGATTATACTCAGTACCATTAATGTCATGCACATTGCAGAATGGCAGCTTTCTGTAAAATTGCAGATGTGAGAATTTACAAATGGAAAATTTTTTTATTTTACAACTGTTCAATTGAATAACAAAGCAGCCTCAAAAGGAGAAGGAATAAGCACTGTATACAGTGATAGGAAGATGTGTAAGTGAAGATTTATGGCCATTTAATTAAGTATGCTTTTCTATTCCTCCAACTGGGACAGTTCATGTTCTATTGGAAGATGACGGTCCTTGTGCCCACTTATGTACAGGGAAACTATGAGTCTTAACCATGTAGAATTGTCTCGCTGCTGGAAGAACTATATCTTTTTCCATCCAGAAGGCTGGCAATTGGAGGTGATCAACAGCCTGGTAATCTTCACTGTCTTTGAGCCAGGACATATCAAGCTTCCACAACCAGGATTAGAGTGGTTAGTAGTCTAAATAACCCTTACATTATCTGTATCTTCAGGGATTCTCCCAAGGTCCCACAACCAGGACCAGAGGTGGCTGATAACCCCTGTGACCTCTACACTCTTTGTATGACTGAGACAAGGCCAGCTCTTTCCTTTGTCTCTTAAGCCAATAGAGATAGCCTGTCTCTAGAAACCATCTTGGAAGAAATGACATGTACTCTGAATTGAGTTTTGATGTAATTATGCTTTCTTGTGCATCAGAACTTTGTTTCCCAGTTATGCTGTGTTTACAGATGCTGGCAATAAACAGCCTGGCATCAGACTCCCGAAGCTTGATGCAACCTGAGGTAGACTGAAATGAGCTCTTATTCTCACTTCTTCAGGGATGATCTCCCTGCTTGTCATCACACCCGTTGGGGCAATGTCAATATTTTACCTTTCTAAAATAAACTTCTTTTGGCAAAATAACCACTTTGGCTACTACTAGCAAATAACGATCTAATAGCAATTTATCAGAGATGTCATTTAGGATCATGTTCCAAAGGTCTAAGAGATGGTCCAGTAAGTAAATGCCTGGTCACAAGCATGAAGAACTGAATTTGGTTCCCTGAATGTATAAAAAAGCCAAGCACAGTAATATGCAACTGTACCCCTGCATTGGAGAGGCAAAGACAGGAAAATTCCAGGGGCTCACTGACTACCCAGCTTCATCTGATGAGATTATATCTGATTCTGGATTTATCTCCAAGAAAAAAAAGAACAAAAATTTGACAAGATAGTATATGGAACTTAATAGGAGATAATTGCTAAAAACAAATTTATGAGATAAGTTTCAAAATGTTCAACTTTTAGTAATACAATGCTAAGTGTCTACAATCAAAATGACACAAGGGTATAAATGCAAGAGGCAGTAATATTTTGATTGCTGATTTGAAATTATTCCACATGTAGCTAGTATAAAATAAGGGGCAACTGAGAGAGTTAAAGAGTTAGATGAACGAGCCATGCTTATTTATTTGTGGTATTTGTTCTTTTTTTTTTTTTTTTCTTCTCACTGATTCGATCTTGGTTCTTGGAGCTTTCTCACCGAATTGCTCTGGCTGGCCTCAAAGTAACTCTTTAACTTCTTGACTCTTTATGTGGCTTCAGTTGCCTATGGAACATTAACTGAACTTCAGTCCACTAACCTCTCTCCTGTGTTAACTGATTGAACTGACCTCAACTGACTGAACAGAACGGAATGCCTAGAATTCAGAGATCTGCATTCCTCTGCTTCCTGAGTGCTGGGATTAAAGACATTTACCATAACAACTGGACCTAAGCTTTTCTTTACCTAAAGCTTGTTCTATACCAGGCTAGCCTTGAACTTAAAGATTTGCTTGTCTCTGTAACCTGAGATTAAAGGTGTGTCTGTATTCCAGCCAGATCACACAGGTCTTCCGATATGATCCCTCGACAGAGAAGCCATGCAGCTGGACTAAAACTCCTCTACAGAAGGGAATGCCTATGAATCTTCATTTGGATATACATTGCATAGTGTGGAACACAAAATCAATTTCATGCTTCATGGTGCTGAAAAGTTCAAGACAAACAAACAAATAGCAAAAGGAAATGTAAAAAGGGAGATATGAAGAGAAGAGGGAGGTCAGGGGCTTCACCAATCACTTCTAAACGGGGATAACTTGTATTTATCTCATTCTCTAACAGACTTTATAGATGTCCTACATGAGAAATTTTACTTTATCATAAATGCAGAAGTGTGCAGTAATGTGGCTAAGCATATTTCTTAAGATTTTATTCAACATAGAAAGATGCTAATATGAAATTCCACAAATACAATTATGTATGTATCAGGAATTGTTACATAAATTAATGAAAGGCGAGGTCATGATTTTGAGAAAAGAAAGCAAAAGTTTGGAGGAAGAAAAAAAGGAGGGGAGGGTGTAATTATAATCTCAAAAATAATTTGAAGATAGCATGTCGCAATAGACAGATTCTAAGTAATATGTGAACTGAGCATCCTTAAATGTGAATAAAATCTGTTTTAGAATTACATTTTTATAAAGTTTAAAAATGCAAATTACTTCAAAACCATCTGATGTTATTCATTTGCCTATCAAGGGAAAACTTAAATGTTTTAAAGGCAGTCCCAAACAGTGAAATGAAATTGTTGGAGAAAGACAAGAAATTTGCTTATCAAGAATACAGAAGCCATTTCTCTTCTATAGGAGGTGACTGGGGAAAGTAATTGGGCAGTATCTCATTAAAAAGAAAAAGAAAAATAGCCAAGGGAATAGGATGCAGGGAAGCTGGGAGTGTCATAACTCAAGAACACAACCTTCTTTTTCGTTTAACATGCATGCACAAATGTCTTCACTCACCTGTCCTGCCTGCCCAATTCTAAGTATTTAAAGCTGTCCACAAAGCACAGTATGCAGAGCAGAGACACAGCAAAGTTTATGCCAAGTGGAAGGAAATTAAAGGATGATGGGGTGTAGGGAGGATGACAGGGAAAAGAAAGGGAAGAATGCTTTCCAGCTTTGTAGATTTGCAAGCTTTGAATTGTACCTGAGATCATTGTCAGGTGAAAATGTGGATGAAATGCTTCCTTCCTTACTTTGAGATTAATTACAGTCTCCAGGAAGTCCAGGAAGGAAGATGCTCTGGATGGACACACCTACTGAAAGACCCCCGGAGTGGGGAGACCCTCACTCAAGTCTCGGGATGACGCAACCCCCCAAGAACTCACACAAGACCATCCTTGTTGTAATCACATGAGGTTTATCGATAGCAACCAGTGCACTGGGGTCGAGACTCTGATCCCACGCAGGGGCAGTGGAGTTGACCCCGAGAGGCTGGGAGAAGAGGTATTTAAAGGGAGAAACCACAACCCGAGGGGGCAGGGATGGCGTCAGAGAATAACAGTGAAAAATCACAAGGAAGAACTCTCTGTCTCCCAAGATTGTTTCCTAGGAGAAGCTGTCTCTTACTTCTCAGATTGTTTAACTTCATGGTCCACTAGTTCCTAGGAGAAGTTGTTTCCTGCTTCTCAAGATTGTTCTCTAAGATTTATGGTCAGCTAGTTTCTGGGAGAAAGCTGTTGAGCTGGCCAATGTAATTATCTATTCTATAGCCCTAGGAGAGGCTTTTTGGAACATACAATTCTGGGGCTTAACCTGTTTTTTTTTTGTTTTTTTTTTTTTTTTTTTTTTTTTTTTCTGCTCTAAACTTTGTGTCTAGGGGGGCAACTTTAAAACTTCTATCTTTCATTACTTCATCTGTACTGGCTAGTTTTGTGTGTCAACTTGACACAAGCTGGAGTTATCACAGAAAAGGAGCCTCAGTTGTGGAAATGCCTCCATGAGACCCAGCTGTAAGGCATTTTCTCAACCAGTGATCAAGGGAGAAGGATCCAGCGCACTGTGGGGGGTGTCATCCCTGGGTTCTATAAGAGAGCAAGCTGAGCAAGTCGGGAAGCAAGCCAGTAAGAAACGTCCCTCCATGGCCTCTGCATCAGCTCCTGCTCCCTGACCTGCTGGAGTTCCAGTCCTGACTTCCTTTGGTGATAAAACAGCAGTGTTGAAGTAAACTGAATAAACCCTTTCCTCCCAAACTTGCTTTTGGTCATGATGTTTGTGCAGGAATAGAAACCCTAACTAAGACATCATCCTTTCTTGTTTTGTTGGAAATGGAGTCCAAGTTAATTTGGAATCACTGTGTAACCTGGAAAGGCAATCGTTCTGCCTCAGCTTCCAGAATGCTGATACAAGAGATCTGAGCCACAGAGACAGCCACTCATCTCACAGGGCCTAATCTTTAGATCTAGATAGCCTTCAGGATAAGAACATGTGGCACACACACAGTAAACAGCTCACTGGGAGATTTCCCAGAAAACAAAACCAATAGCATGAATTTTAATAGAAGCAGATTTAAGAAACAGACTCATGTGATTTTGCAAATTGGAACATGCGGCAACTTCAGAATGGGACAGCGTGTTAGACTTATAAGGATGTCCAAGATTTCAGTTGAAACACAAAGGCCCATAACTGCCAGGAGGACCTGTTGCCCTGAGTGGGCTGGCCTTTCTTCTACCTTGGCCATTAACTAATTGGGTAAAGTCTATCCACTCTAGACAGACATCAAAGTTCACTGACTTAAACCTTGATCTCATTCAAAATCACATTCACCAAATATCCACAAATTAAATGTGACTGTGAACCAGAGTAGCATGGCCCAGATAATTTGACAGTAAGTTCACACAGCTCATCTCAGCAGTTCTGCATAAGTCAACACTTATACTTTATATTTTAAGGAAAAAATATCACACATTCTCCTCTTTCTGAATTCGTTGCTTTTCTCTTTTATAAGATAATGTGGAGAAACACGTTCAGCATGGAAAATTGCGAAGTATCCAAAAATAGCTAATGTGGTCCTCCTCATAAACACTTGAAATGTAGACATTTAAACATTTATTTAACTGGTTCTTATTTGGAGAGTTAAGTGCTCAGTGAGCCATAAAAGACTCAAGATGCCATCAATCTATGGATTTATTATCACCATTAATATGGAGCTTTGGGAGAGTGTCCAGAGCATTAGTTCTGAGTTATATCTAGATTTCTAATTGTATCAATAACTGTGATGTGTTTTTACACTCCAGTTTATAATACACACAAAAAGTTGGAGGTGGTTTAAAAATGAACATTTGTACAAATTAAATAAATTTCAATGTGCCATTTGAAAAGATCACCACTTTCATCAGTGATGTTTATTTTTACTTTATTTTTATTGTACATTTTATTTTTAGTTGTGTGTGTGCGCGCGTGCATGTGTGTGTATGATGGGGAGGGGGTGTTTAAAAGTATAGTCGATGCAGGATAGAAGGAGGTGTCAGAACTCCCTGGAATTGGAATCATAAGCAGTTGTGAGTCAAATGATATGGGTTCTGGAAATTGATTTGAGTTCTCTACAATGACAGTACATGCTCTAACCCCCTAAGCTACTTCTCTAAGCCCTTATTCATATTTTAGGGGATTTATTATATATGTAGGCATCTTAGGCTATCTGAGTTTATGAGTACCATATGTATGCATGGGCCAGCAGTGGCCCTGGATCC
The DNA here is from genome assembly GCF_011064425.1 of Rattus rattus. NCBI lineage: Eukaryota > Metazoa > Chordata > Mammalia > Rodentia > Muridae > Rattus > Rattus rattus. The sequence continues at coordinate 77,991,000 of NC_046157.1, read as the reverse complement.
CCTGGAACGAGAGCTACAGACTGCCGTGACCCCCTAAAACTGCAGTTTTAGACTGTTATGAACAGCCATGCACGCACTGGGAACTGAACCTGTATCCTCTTTAAAAGCATTCAGGGTTATCTCCCTGGCCCAAACCTTTGACAAGCTAATTACATTTACAAATGTCTCTCTTCAGAGTTAGGTTGTGTGATCATCAATAGTCCTTTGAATGAGCTCATTTGAATGAAATAGTTACTATTTTATATTGAGATGTGCATATTGCAAACAATTGTTTCTAATTTCCAGAACTGCAGGCATTCTTATCTCCAGTTACTTTTGAGTGTAGTCTAAACTGTGTCAAGGTATCAATACTTAGAATGGCAGCATTTCTGGATGGTGGAATTGTTGTTCTTTTCATATGTAAAGAGAAACGGGAATTCTGAAAGATTATAATGAATAAAGTCTTTTAGCAGCTCAGTGAGCTCTGCAGTCAGAAAGAAAAAAATTTCAGGCAATTCTTAAACTATTCAGCAAAGAAAGGATATTAAATGAGTAAATCTTTACAGCTATCTAGTGTAAGAGAGATCTCCAAAGGTTCTTTAAAGAGTTATTTAACTTGCCCACCAGGATGTAATGTAGTATAATTATTAGCAGTAGTTTCCATGATATTTTCCTTCTTTTTTTTTTTTTAATGAAGCTGCAACATTTGTATGGATGTATTCACACAGGGGATTTTAAGAAAGGAAATAACTCAGCTGTTTTGCTAATATATAGTCCACATGTTCACATCTTTCAAGATTTTGTAACTATGAGCTATTTTACAGCATACGACAGATTCCTGGGTGTGACATAAGAATAGTGACAAACTCATTAGTGCAGGCTTTACTTTTTCAAATACATTGAGAAGAAGAGCCACTGCCCTTGGCAAGCGTCAGTGTCTGGTCTGGATATCTTTACTTCAGAATCGGATTTCATCTCAACGTCAACCGAGTCTCTTTGTCCTGTATCTAGGCTTCTTTAAGAATGTATTTATAGAAATACTTTTAGTATGGCAAGGGTTAAATTTATCCATCAGGACAGTCTTCATATAAAAATGTTTTGTTCTGAGTAAATCTAAAACAACTGATCTGTGTGTTGTCTAACTTAGTTGGCCTAGCTTTATATAAGAGAAGCAAAATTTTATATTTCATGCAAGCAATAATTTATCCTAAGACTGATTAATGCCTCATTCTCTTTCTCTTCTCTTCAATCACCTAATTATCCATAACAGTCAATACTTAAAAGTACAGCACTTGAGAGTAGTGGGTGGTACTCGATAGGTAAAAATGTTGAGAATTTTTCCAGAGCCAAGAAAATTGATTAATTAACTGTGGGAGAGTAGTTAATGTCCCGCCACATAACAAAACAGAACAAGACGGGACTCCGATAAAAGAAAAGTAATTTTTAATTTGTTATTCAGTGCTTTTGGTATTTTGTGCTGCTTTTCAAGTATAAGTCACAAGTGTTGGGAGTGTCTGCTTGTGTCATGGATGACTCAGGATAATTATTATTATCAAGCATATACTAGTTTTACATAGAACTGAGGAAAGCAATGGTTCCTTTGACATAGATAGCTTTAATACATGTTAATTTTTTCATGTTAATGCTTTTAATCAATGAGAAATAGGACCTTATTTTCATATCCAGGTACATACATTTATGTTTAGAAAGTATGTATTGTATAATCATTTTGTTCTGTAACCTTACGAGTAATTGACTAGATATACATAATAGAAAGACAACCAAAAGCAGTGCAGTGCTTCTAGTCTGGGCATGATGAAACACAATCTAATGTGTTTGGAAATCAGAAGAAATAGAAATGTCACTCACTGAACACCAACATGAACTATATTGAGCTCTAGGCCAGCCAGAGCTACATAGTGAGACCCTTCAGATAAGCATGTGAACACACACACACACACACACACACACACACACACACACACATCTCATAAAGCAATGCTCCTATTTGTAAAATTTTCTTCACATTTAATGCCTGAGCTCTAGCTAATTAAAGATTTCCCCATGGTTTGTATCCTACGAAGCCAATAAGAACTAAATAATGACCTGGAGATTACAGTGTAGTTTATTTTGACATGTGTATAGTTTTCATTGAATATTCAAAGTCATGTGAATTGACAATTTGCACAAGTACGGGAAAAGCTGGAAATACATATGGATTAAGGATCAGTGCTTGTGGAGTGCATGTTAAAATCTGTGAATCAAAAACTATGAAATAAACACACCTTGAGAAATATGGAAAAATAGCAAAAGAGGCAGTGTCCATAGCATTTTAAAGAATTTTATTTGGAATATGTCATTTGTATATCATATTTGTACTTTAAGTAGAATTAATATTTACTTATAATAATTTTTAAAAAACTATAATTTTAGTGACTCAAATTATAATTTTCATGAACTTTGGTTTTGCATTCTTAGTTACAGACTAAAGTTTAATTTCTTGCTTCCTCCATAAAATTAAATATAATAAATCAATGAGAAAATATTAATAGATCTAGAAACAAAACTGAATGTGAAAAAGAAGCTTAAGACAGTAAGTCATCGGGGTTGGGGATTTAGCTCAGTGGTAGAGCACTTGCCTAGCAAGCACAAGGCCCTGGATTCGGTCCCCAGCTCCGGAAAAAAAAAAAGACAGTAAGTCATCATAAGTCATCATGGTTGAAGACAAAATAATGGTGTTGATAATGTCATCATTAGTAAAAGCATGAATATAATATTGGGAATTTATAAATTATAGATTGTATAATTGTACATTTAATTATGGAAGATTCAGTTTCATTGATAAGACCACTAAAACTTGATATTAAAGTTTATTGATAGGAACAGATCAATTAATGACAAGAAAATTTCATTAAAAACAAGGTAAAATTCATATATTAAATGTATTAAAATCTAGTTAATCATTTCCAAACAGAACTGGATTCAGAATTGGAAAGATGGTATTGCATTAAAAGGATCAATTAAAAACTCGTCTAGTTTTACAAAAGAAAAATTATATACACAGAAATTAAGTAAATGAGCTGAAATTTCTTTAAATTCTCTATATCAGTGAAAATTAAATTTCTTAGATTATCAGATTAAGACAATTAAATCTCCGAGCCTGGAAAGTCCACAACACCCTACAGCAAACATGCACTTAGTATAAATCTTAAACTCACCAGCACTCTCTAAGATGAAGACAGCACATATCTACTCAGTGGGCTATTCTTCAAGAGCGAGCTAAAGATCACCCGAGACAATTACACAAACAGACAACTTACCACAGAAATAGCAGAGAAGGAAACCAATACATTATTTTCTTGCGATATAGTTTACTTATTCAAAGTACATATTTCAAGTAATGTAATGACCAGGATAATGTCAGGCATATAAAAATTAAAAAAAAATAGCTTTTTCCATAACAAATAATATAATGATACAAAGTTACTACGTTATCCCTGTGACCCAAAGTTTGTGTAGGAATCAACATAGCCACATGTAAATAAAAGATTATAAAAATTATTTCAAATGGTTTCCTACCCCAAAAAATGAACAAATTTTATATGTACACTAATAACTCTAAGTTTACAATTTTTCTAATTTTATAAACTCTAATACTAGTTTTAGGAATTTCAACAAAATTTAAAATTATAGTAAGTTTCATATACCTCAGATAATTGGGGAATACATGAAGAAAGCTAATCAGTGCAGCCCTTATTCATGCAAAAAATAATAATCAAGGTTGTTATGGTAGCAGTTACAGGTCAAACAAACAAACAAACAAACAAACACATAAACAAGCTACAACAATAAAACTAGATGCTTCCAGAGAATGGAACCTGGAATTCAACACGATGTAAGAGAATTGTGATATTGTTGTTTCTATCACTGTGATGAACACTATGACTAAAAGCAATTTATGGAGGAAAGAGTTTTTTTCACTTACACTTTGATATCACAGTTCATTATTTAAGGCAGTCAGGGAAGAACTCAAGCAAGGAAGGGCCTGGAAGCAGGAGGATGCAGTAGCCATGGCTTGTTCCTTGTTTCTTGCTCAGTTTTCATTTTTATACACTCCCAGAACCACCTACCCAGGGGAACCATAACCAAAATGGGTTGGGTCCTCCCATATCAATCACTAATTAAGAAAATATCCCACAGGTTTGACCTCAGGCCAAGGTGGTGGGAGGCAATTTCTCAGTGCTTTTACTCTCTAATGACTTACTTGTGTCAAGATGAAATTAAACTACCCAAACCAAGGATGCCATGTAACAGAAACAACCTCAAAAGCAGAAGGAAAAGAGGAACAACTAAAGATGCTGACTTGCACCATCAGATGATCAAAGTTAAGAGAATTATATCCAAGAGTTCTTTAGGGGATGGGAGGTGGTGGGAGGACTTCTTTATGCTGTATGATAGGAATGGAACACAGTCAGACGTCAAACATTACTTTGGAAGCATGAACTAAAAATGAACAAGCAGGACAGTTACCCACTTAAGATTTCTCGCATTGCTGTATGAGTATCACAGGGAATACAATCTCTGTTGTCTTTAGAGAAGAGTAGTTTAAAATATCAATGTAAAGTGATGCAGAAATAACTAAATAAATATGGGACACACAAATAATTAAATTATGTAATAGAGATTTAAAAATAACTATAACTTCATAAACTAGAGGAAATTGGAAACTGTAATACTGGAGGAAGAAGCCAGAATATTTTTTAAAATGCTGTAAGTTAAATAAAAAGAGTTGGAAATGAAGGTTTGTGTAATGAGGTTAGAAAGGAGGAAATAAGAGAAACCAAGAGGAGGAAACAATAAAAATGAGAAGGTGATCATGTCTAGATTAATGGTGTTTCAGAAATAGATTAGTTTTCAATAATTTTCTAAAAATAGGTCATTCATGCAGCAATATATAATGAAATACAAACATGATATATGTGGTATTTATATAATTATCTTTTGTGTAGTGTTTCCTAAAATGACATAAACTCAGACCAACAAAACACCAAAGTTGCAGTTCTGCTGGAGTCCAATTTGATGAACTAGTGAGTTTCATGGAATTAGTGTAGGTTAGAGATTACACAGAGGGGCAGGGATAACTTGTGAAGGTCCCATTCCTGGAGTTTCCTGCATGACTTGAATTGAACTATATAGATTAGACAGTTTCCAGTACCCTGCAGAATATAATACTGGTGGGGAAAGAAAGGTTATAAGTTTTGCAAATTTCAAGAACATTCTGAGATTTGTAAGTTGCATGGTGCCTGGACGTTATAAATCCCATTTACTTTATTACTCATAGGAAGCCTCCTTCTAGACAGAAATATTTTTTTAATCTTTATTAAATTGGGTATTTCTTCTTTAAATTTCAAATGTTATTCCCTTTCCTGGTTTCCAGGCCAACATCCCCCTAAACCCTTCCCCCCCTTCTATAAGGGTGTTCCCCTCCCCATCCTACCCTCATTACTATCCTCCCCACAACAATCCTGTTCACTGGGGGTCCAGCCATGGCAGGACCAAGGGCTTCCCTTTCCACAAGTGCCTTTACTAGGCTATTCATTGCTACCTATGAGGTTGGAGCCCAGGGTCAGTCCATGTATAGTCTTTGGGTAGTGGCTTAGTCACTGGAAGCTCTGGTTGGTTGGCATTGATGTTCATATGGGGTCTCAAGCCCCTTCAGCTCTTTCAGTCCTTTCTCTGATTCCTTCAACGGGGGTCCTGTTCTCAGTTCAGTGGTTTGCTGCTGGCATTCGCCTATGTATTGGCCATATTTTGGCTGTGTCTCTCAGGAGAGATCTACATCCGGTTTCTGTCGGCCTGCACTTCTTTGCACATCTTCTCTGGTTTGGTGGCTGTATATGTATGGGCCACATGTGGGGCAGGTCTGAATGGATGTTCCTTCAGTCTCTGTTCTAAACTTTACCTCCCTAACCCCTCCCAAGGGTATTCTTGTTCCCCTTTTAAATAAGGAGTGAAGCATCCGCATTTTGGTCATCCAATTTGAGTTTCATGTGTTCTGTGCATCTAGGGTAATTCGAGCTTTTGGCCTAATATCCACTTATCAATGAGTGCATACCATGTGTGTTTTTCTGTGATTGTCTTACCTCACTTTAGGATGATATTTTCCAGTTCCATCCATTTGCCTATGAATTTCATAAAGTCATTGTTTTTAATAGCTGAGTAGTATTCCATTGTGTAGATGTACCACAATTCCTGTATCCATTCCTCTGTTGACGGGCATCTGGGTTCTTTCCAGCTTCTGGCTATTATAAATAAGGCTGCTATGAACATAGTGGAACATGTGTCTCTGTTATAGGTTGGGGCATCTTTTGGGTATATGCCCAAGAGAGGTATAGCTGGGTCCTCAGGTAGTTTAATGTCCAATTTTCTGAGGAACCTCCAGACTGATTTCCAGAATGGTTGTACCAGTCTGCAATCCCACCAACAATGGAGGAGTGTTCCTCTTTCTCCACATCCTCAGCAGCATTTGCTGTCACCTGAGTTTTTGATATTAGCCATTCTGACTGGTGTGAGGTGAAATCTCAGGGTTGTTTTGATTTGCATTTCCCTTATGATTAAAGATGTTGAACATTTCTTTAGGTGCTTCTCAGCCATTAAGCATTCCTCAGCTGTGAATTCTTTGTTTAGCTCTGAACCCCATTTTTAATAGGGTTATTTGTCTCCCTGCAGTCTAACTTTTTGAGCTCCTTGTATATTTTGGGTATAAGCCATCTATCAGTTGTAGGATTGGTAAAGATCTTTTCCCAATCTGTTGGCTGCCATTTTGTCCTAACAACAGTGTCTTTGCCTTACAGAAGCTTTGCAGTTTTATGAGATCTCATTTGTTGATTCTTGATCTCAGAGCATAAGTCATTGGTGTTTTGTTCAAGAAATTTTCTCCAGTGCCCATGTGTTCGAGATTCTTCCCCACTTTTTCTTTCATTAGTTTGAGTGTATCTGGTTTTATGTGGAGGTCCTTGATCCACTTGGACTTAAGCTTTTTTACATGGTGATAAGATTTCAATTGAGACAAAATTGCTACCTGATGTTATCAGTGCTCCTTCTTCATGTATTATGAACATACCTTTACTTATCTTTTCCTTTGAAACCAGAGAAACATTTTGAACACAAGGAGAAATATTTGTATTCTACTAAACAGGCAAATTAAATTTTAATGTCTTTCCCTACAGGTGTATATTTAGATTGTTTTAATTTTAATATCTGTTTTAAAAAGCACATAATGAATATTTCATGAATATATTTGCAAACTTATAAAATATAACTGTGCCTTTCTTACATATATTTGTCCTGCTTATTTAAGTTTAACTACAAAACAAGTGCCTAAATAGAAGTGATGAATTAAAGATTATAGAAATTTTAATTCTCTATTGTTATCTTCAGATTACAATAGATAATTGTATTTAATAATTAGATTAAATATCTAGAATTTCTGGTTTAAATGTTTATATCTTTGAGTCATAGTAAATTTATTTAAATGTAAAGGAAGTAGTGGTGATATAGTTTTAATGAGATTGCATGTTGTCACAGTAGCAGCTACTAAAATACCATTTCCTCATATTCTCATAAACCAGTTTTTCCTATGATGTTCAATCTCTCTTTGGTTCTCATTCCTCTTAGGAACAGAAGACTTACAGGTTGGAGCTTTCTGGTTACAATCTTCTACATTTTGTTATCTTTAAATCACATTAGTAAATGGTCTCACTTACTATATTTCAAAGCCCATTATTTTTAAAATGTTAATTAAAATATAATACTCTTCCTTCCCTTCCTTTTCCTCCCTTGAACCTTTCCCATGTCCAGTTCCTCAAGCCCCTTCCATGTCTTACCTCCTTACTCCTCAAATAATGGCCTGTTTTCCCTTGATTAACATCGTTACACAAACATAATATCACACATACACTTCAACCTGTTGATTCTGTTCAGTGTTACTTTTCTTTTTTTTTTAAGTTTTATAAAGGATAACATTTAATTGGGGCTGGCTTACAGGTTCAGAGGTTCAGCCCATTATCATGGCAGCATGGCAGCATCCAGGCAAGGAATGATGCAGGAGGAGCTGAGTTCTACTTCTTCACCTGAAGGAAGCCAGGAACAGACTGAGCATCGTCAGGAAACTAGGAGGAGGGTCTCCAAGCCCACCCCCACAGTGACACACTTCCTCCAACAAGGCCACACCATCTAATAGTGCCACTTCCTGGGCCAAGCGTATGCAAACCATCACAGTATTCACATGCATTTCACAAAAGTTCATCTTCAACTACTTTGACAGTTTGCTTGGAAGCCTCTTCCCCACACATCTACTGCATTCTTCATTCATGCTTTCACTTAAATCCCACTTGTGCAGAAGAACTTGTATGCACTACCTTATCCAGAATCTCAACCTCCTACTCTTGACAAAACTTATGCTTTGATTGTCTGAGGTCCTGGGGACCAAATCCAGTAGCTTGTACATCCTAGACCAGCTCTCTACCTCTATCTACATCCCCTGAACCTCATCTTCTTCTTTTTTTTAATCTTTATTAACTTGAGTATTTCTTATTTACATTTCGATTGTTATTCCCCTTCCCGGTTTCCGGGCCAACATCCCCCTAATCCCTCCCCCTTCCCTTCTATATGGGCTTCCCCTCCCCACCCTCCCCCCATTACCACCCTCCCCCCAACAATCACGTTCACTGGGGGTTCAGTCTTAGCAGGACTAAGGGCTTCCCCTTCCACTGGTGCTCTTACTAGGCTATTCATTGCTACCTATGAGGTTGGAGCCCAGGGTCAGTCCACGTATAGTCTTTGGGTAGTGGCTTAGTCACTGGAAGCTCTGGTTGGTTGGCATTGTTGTTCATATGGGGTCTCAAGCCCCTTCAAGCTCTTCCAGTCCTTTCTCTGATTCCTTCAACGGGGGTCCAGTTCTCAGTTCAGTGGATTGCTGCTGGCATTCCCCTATATATTTGCTGTATTCTGGGTGTGTCTCTTAGGAGATATCTACATCCGGTTCCTGTCGGCCTGCACTTCGTTGCTTCATCCATCTTATCTAGTTTGGTGGCTGTATATGTATGGGCCTCATGTGGGGCAGGCTCTGAATGGGTGTTCCTTCTGACTCTGTTCTAAACTTTGCCTCCCTATTCCCTGCCAAGGGTATTCTTGTTCCGCTTTTAAATAAGGAGTGAAGCATTCACATTTTGGTCATCCTTCTTGAGTTTCATGTGTTCTGTGCATCTAGGGTAATTCAAGCATTTGGGCTAATAGCCACTTATCAATGAGTGCATACCACGTGTGTTTTTCTGTGATTGGGTTACCTCACTTTAGGATGATATTTTCCAGTTCCATCCATTTGCCTATGAATTTCATAAAGTCATTATTTTTGATAGCTGAGTAATATTCCATTGTGTAGATGTACCACATTTTCTGTTTCCATTCCTCTGTTGACGGGCATCTGGGTCCTTTCCAGCTTCTGGCTATTATAAATAAGGCTGCGATGAACATAGTGGAGCATGTGTCTCTGTTATAAGTTGGGGCATCTTTTGGGTATATGCCCAAGAGAAGTATAGCTGGGTCCTCAGGTAGTTCAATGTCCAATTTTCTGAGGAACCTCCAGACTGATTTCCAGAATGGTTGTACCAGTCTGCAATCCCACCAACAATGGAGGAGTGTTCCTCTTTCTCCACATCCTCAGCAGCATTTGCTGTCACCTGAGTTTTTTATATTAGCCATTCTGACTGGTGTGAGGTGAAATCTCAGGGTTGTTTTGATTTGCATTTCCCTTATGATTAAAGATGTTGAACATTTCTTTAGGTGCTTCTCAGCCATTAAGCATTCCTCAGCTGTGAATTCTTTGTTTAGCTCTGAACCCCATTTTTAATAGGGTTATTTGTCTCCCTGCAGTCTAACTTCTTGAATTCTTTGTATATTTTAGATATAAGCCCTCTATCTGTTGTAGAATTGGTAAAGATCTTTTCCCCAATCTGTTGGTTGCTGTTTTGTCCTAATCACAGTGTCCTTTGCCTTATAGAAGCTTTGCAGTGTTACTTTTCTTTATACAACTTCATGGATGACCACTTGGTATCAGATAATGAACTGGGAAGCTTTTTCCTGGGAAGGATTATTTCTTCTATTCACAGCATAGTTGTCTGTGTGTCTATTAGGGGTGGGACCTATGAGACTTCTCCCTTCCACATTGGCATATCTATTCATGTTGCAATTGTTAAGCTCTTGGTGAAGCATCCAGAAGTAGCATGACATTCCTAGGGGACAATAAGAAAGAAAGCTAAAATTTTTGTATAATAATTTTCAAAATTATTTTGCCAGGTATGTCTGCTCTTGAAAATTCTATTCATCTAATCTTGTTCCATACACTAAGAATAATAATCTCACACTTTCATTCCCATTTTGATATTCATTATAACTTTCTTTTGGCAATTTGCATTGGTGAGACATTTTCTAACAATGTTAAACAAAAAATAATGGTTCTACCAGTTCCCTATCCATGTCTATAGAATTAACTGTTGCCAAACCATAAAAGTTTAAAACAAAAGCAGTATTTTTTTTCTGCCACAGCTTTATGTTCATTCTGACATAACTTGGAGATTCTGCTTTTCTTAATTAGGGTTGTTCTTCCAGGTGCCCTTGGTCCTAGAGACCAGATAAAACACTGTCACCACTAAGTTTATCTTGTTTCCGTATTTTTTCACAGCATTCTGCTCTCCTGTTCTTATATTCTTTCCTATAGCATATTGAGACTTTCAACACTGAAATTTATTTTTAATTGGTTATTTTATTTATTTACATTTCAAATACATCACACTTCCTGGTTTTCCCTCTACAATCCCCCATCCCATTCCTCATTCCCCCTACTTCTATGAGGGTACTCCTCCACCCACCCACCCACCACTCCTGCCTCACCATCCTAGCATTTCCCCACACAGGGGCCTCCCCTTCTATTGATTCCAGATAAGGTCATTCTCTGCTACATATGCAGCTGGAGTCATGTGTCCTTCCATGTATATTCTTTGGTTAGTGGTTTAGTCCCTGAAGTGCTTGCTGACAGGATCCTGATATAGATGTCTCCTGAGAGGCTTTGTCAGAGCCTGACCAATACAGATGCAGATGCTTGCAAACAGCCATCAGAATTGAGCACAGGGACCCCGATGGAGGAGTTAGTGGAAGGACTGAAGAAGCTGAAGGGGTTTGCAACCCCATTGGAAGAACAAAAATATCAACACTGAAATTTAAAACTTCAAAAGTGCATAGTTAATTCAACCCCTTGGAAGACAGAGGCAAGTGGATCTCTGTGAGTTCAAAGTTAGCCTAGCCTGCCTAGTATATTCCAGGACAGCCAGAACTACACTGTCAAACCCTGTCTTGGAACAAAGCAAAAATACAAAGAAAGTAAGAGCCAAATAAAAAGTGGCTAAAATTTTCTTAAGTCTTAAACCAAGATTTGTGTCAATTATTTCTTCTCTTAGTAAGGTCTCAAAAAAAATATTCAGAAAAAAGAATCAATGAAAAGGAAAACTTTATTCCTTGACATTAAGTGATAAGGTCATAGTTTGACTTAACTTTTTTACCTATTTATAACAATTTGGATCATGGTTTAGTTATGCCCTATGGTCACATTTTGAACCTTAGGGTGGAAAATTGGAAAGTTAAAGAGTCTTTACGTTTGAGCCTAGTGACCGTTTCTTTGCTTCATTGGTGACACACTGTCAAAAGATGAAATGATATTTCTTATTGGATCCCTCTTAGTACTCTCAAGAAGTTTTCTATAAAAGCCTGAATCTGATTTACAGATGATACAAAACTAATGACAGATAATAATAGTTCCTAGGTTGTGATCAGAATAAGGGTAGACAGAGTAGTAAATTTCTGGACTAGGATTGAACCTTACTCAACAAAGGTGGTTTTCTGTGGCATGTGGTTCTGTTCTCTGTGCTCTGCTTGACTTTATCTTATGGCTTTTATTCCATAAGGCACAGTATAGGTAAGCCATTGAGTAGCTTATATTAGTGAGCTTCCTGTCATAGAAGATCTGTGACCTAAAATATTCTTATTTTGCTCCCTTCTAGAGCATATGGGTATAAGTATTTTTAAACTATTCAACTTTCCTGAGTCTCAGAACAACTTATTCCAAGGGCCAAGAGTCACACCCACTTACTTGTTGCAATGGCCCCCCTTCTACCTTAAACTGAGAGCCAAAGAATTGTGATGCCACACAATTAAAACTTCAGTAGCTTCTCGGGAGGTGTGGTCCTGGAGAACTGTATTTCTTCTTCTGTCATAAGTCATTGTCTGTTGCTCTTTAAAGTAGGGTTTTGGCCTTGTGAGATTTCCCTGATCCATGCCTGCTGGCATGTGAACTGTTAGTCTGAAGGTCTTGTTTAGGACCTGTTGCTGTAAAAGTATAATATGAGGATTCTTTTACCCTGCACTAGATCCAGCACTACAGTGCCCCCAAAATATCTGGTAGATATCTTCATCTCAGTCAGCAAAGCCTCTCACCTGCTTTGCACTATTACACATCACACTGATGATGGCTACTTTCTGAGCCTGGCAACAATCTCTCTACCCATTTAGTTCCCAGGGCAGGTTGCCACCATGCCAGACATACACATGTTTACAGCTACCACATACTCTCTTGAATTCAATTAAATCACCACATGAAAGAACATACAAAACAATAACCTCTGATCTAATTATCTTATCAAGATATAATTGCCCACCTAGACATACAAAGCCCGGTACACATTCATCCCTTAAGAATATTCATGAGAGAGGAAAAAGCCTAGCACCATCTGGGCCCCCTGGCCACAGGGTCCTGAGAGAAGGCGGGGCAGTCCCTTCTGGTTCTGCCCTCACAGAGAGCTGAAACCCAGCTCTGAGGAGTGACTTCAGGCCTGAGACCAGAGGTAAGACCAACTTTTCTGCTCCAAGTAACCTCCCTGATGGACTCAGGACACATAAAGGCAAAATTCCTCTGGGACCGGACACTTCTGGTTTCTATCTGGGGCCCGAAACTCGCTGATCCCAGCTCACAGCTCCCTAATCCCAAACCCCGTGGGAGAGAAAGCTCATCACATAGACAGGTGGGCACTCCTCAGACTGTAGGGCAGGAGACACTGACAGTACTGCCCACCCTTGCCCACATCCCTGGCCCAAGAGGAAACTCTGGGAAGAGGAAGATAGGGGCATTCAAGCTGTAGCAACACTGCAGTCCAGAATGCGCCCAGATCTGAAGGGACCCGGGCAAACAGCTCCATGCACCCAAATCCTGAGGGAGGGAAAGCTAGACCTTCAGAGGGACAGACAAACCTGGGAAGCCAGAGGACACTACTCTCTGCCCACATTTCTGATTCTAGAGGAAAATGCCTAGTGCCATCTGGGCCTCCTGTGCACAGGGTCCCGAGAGAAGGCAGGGCAGGCCCTTCTGGTTGTTGCCCTCACAGAGAGCTGAAACCCAGCTCTGAGGAGTGACTTGAGGCCTGAGACCAGAGATAAGACCAACTTTTCTGCTCCAAGTGACCTGCCTGGGGGACTCAGGACACACGCCCACAGGAACAGCTGAAGACCAGTATACAGGAACAACTACACACCTGAAAGCAGAACACTCTGTTCCCATAATTGGCAGAAAGAAAACAGGTCTACAGCACTCCTGACACACAGGCCTATATGACGATCTAAGCACTGTCAGAAATAGCAAAACAAGGTAAAAGCAGAGACCATGTGATGGCAAGAGGCAAGCACAGTAAGCCAAGCAACAGAAACAAAGACTACATGGCATCATCAGAGCCCAATTCTCCCACCAAAGCAAACACTGACTATCTAAACACACCAGAAAAGCAAGACCTAGATTTTAAAACATATTTGGTCATGATGATGGAGGACTTCAGGAAAGACATAAAGAACTCTCTTAGAGAAATGCAGGAAAACATAAATAAACAAGCAGAATCCTATAGAGAGGAAAAACAAATATCCCTGAAAGAATTACAGGAAAACACAATCAAACAGGTGAAGGAATAGAAAAATGGAAATAGAAGCAATAAAGAAAGCACAAGGGAGACAAAACTGGATATAGAAAACCAAAGGAAGAGACAAGGAGCCGCAGATACAAGCATCACCATCAGAATACAAGAGATAGAAGAGAGAATCTCAGGAGCAGAAGATTCCATAGAAATCATTGACGAAAAGTCAAAGATAATGTAAAATGGAAAAAGCTAGTGGCTCAAAACATACAGGAAATCCAGGACAAAATGAGATCAAACCTAAGGATAATAGGTATAGAAGACAGTGAAGACTCCCAAATCAAAGGGCCAGTAAATATCTTCAACAAAATCATAGAAGAAAACTTCCCTAACCTAAAGAAAGAGATGCCCATAAACATACAAGAAGCCTACAGAACTCCAAATAGATTGGACCAGAAAAGAAACTCTTCCAGTCACATACATAATAGTCAAAACACCAAATGCACAAAACAAAGAAAGAATACTAAAAAACAATAAGGGGGAAAATGTCAAGTAAAATATGAAGGGAGATCTATCAGAATTACACCAGAATTCACATCAGAGACAGAAGATCCTGTCAAAGGCAGGAAATCCTGGACAGATGTCACACAGACACTAAGAGAACACAAATGCCAGCCCAGGTTACTGTATCCAGCAAAACTCTCAATTAACATAGAAGGAGCACCACCGAATTCCTTCTATGAAGCCACAATTACTCTTATACCTAAACCACACAAAGACCCAACAAAAGAAAGAGAACTTCAGACCAATTTCCCTTATGAATATTGACGGACAAATATTCAATAAAATTCAGGCAAACTGAATCCAAGAGCACATCAAAACAATCATCCACCATGATCAAGTAGGCTTCATCCCAGGCATGCAGGGATGGTTTAAAATACAAAAAGCCATCAAGATATTACATTATATAAACAAACTGAAAGATAAAAACCACATGATCATTTCATTAGATGCTGAGAAAGAATTTGACAAAATTCAACACCCCTTCATGATAAAAGTCCTGAATAGGAATTCAAGACCCATACCTAAACATAGTAAAAGCCATATACAGCAAACCAGTAGTTAAAATTAAACTAAATGGAGAGAAACTTGAAGCAATCCCACTCAAATCAGGGTTGAGACAAGGCTGACCACTCTTTCCCTATTTATTCAATATAGTTCTTGAAGTTCTAGCCAGAGCAATCAGACAACAAAAGTAGATCAAAGGGATACAGATTGGAAAAGAAGAAGTTAAAATATGACTATTTGCAGATGATATGATAGTATATTTAAGTGATCCCAAAAGTTCCACCAGAGAACTACTAAACCTGAGAAACACCTTCAGCATAGTGGCTGGGTATAAAATTAACTCAAATAAATCAGTAGCCTTCCTCTACACAAAAGAGAAACAAGCCAAGAAAGAAATTAGGGAAACGACACCCTTCATAATAGTCCCAAATAATAAAAAGTACCTCGGTGTGACTTTAACCAAGCAAGTGAAAGATCTGTATGGTAAGAACTTCAAGCCTCTGAAGAAAGAAATTGAAGAAGACCTCATAAGATAGAAAGATCTCCCATGCTCATGGATTGGCAGGATTAATACAGTAAAAATGGCCATTTTACCAAAAGTGATCTACAGATTCAATGTAATCCCCATCAAAATATCAATCCAATTCTTCAGAGAGTTAGACAGAACAATTTGCAAATTCATCTGGAATAACAAAAAACCCAGGATAGCTAAAACTATCCTCAACAATAAAAGGACTTCTGGGGAAATCACTATCCCTGAATTCAAGCAGTATTACAAAGCAATAGTGATAAAAACTGCATGGTATTGGTACAGAGACAGACAGATAGACCAATGGAACAGACTTGAAGACCCAGAAATGAACCCACAAACCTATGGGCACTTGATTTTTGACAAAGGAGCCAAAACCATCAAATGGAAAAAAGATAGCATTTTCAGCAAATGTTGCTGGTTCAACTGGAGGTCAACATGTAGAAGAATGCAGATCGATCCATGCTTATCACACTGTACAAAGCTTAAGTCCAAGTGGATCAAGGACCTCCACATCAAACCAGACACACTCAAACTAATAGAAGAAAAACTAGGGAAGCATCTGGAACACATGGGCACTGGAAAAAATTTCCTGAACAAAACACCAATGGCTTATGCTCTAAGATCAAGAATCGACAAATGGGATCTCATAAAACTGCAAAGCTTCTGTAAGGCAAAGGACACTGTGGTTAGGACAAAATGGCAACCAACAGATTGGGAAAAGATCTTTACCAATCCTACAACAGATAGAGGCCTTATATCCAAAATATACAAAGAACTCAAGAAGTTAGACTGCAGGGAGACAAATAACCCTATTAAAAATGGGGTTCAGAGCTAAACAAAGAATTCACAGCTGAGGAATGCTGAATGGCTGAGAAACACCTAAAGAAATGTTCAACATCTTTAGTCATAAGGGAAATGCAAATCAAAACAACCCTGAGATTTCATCTCACACCAGTCAGAATGGCTAAGATCAAAAACTCAGGTGACAGCAGATGCTGGCGAGGATGTGGAGAAAGAGGAACACTCCTCCATTGTTGGTGGGATTGCAGACTGGTACAATCACTCTGGAAATCAGTCTGGAGGTTCCTCAGAAAATTGGACATTGAACTGCCTGAGGATCCAGCTGTACCTCTCTTGGGCATATACCCAAAAGATCCCCCAACATATAAAAAAGACACGTGCTCCCCTATGTTCATCACAGCCTTATTTATAATAGCCAGAAGCTGGAAAGAACCCAGATGCCCTTCAACAGAGGAATGGATACAGAAAATGTGGTACATCTACACAATGGAATATTACTCAGCTATCAAAAACAATGACTTTATGAAATTCGTAGGCAAATGGTCAGAACTGGAAAATATCATCCTGAGTGAGGTAACCCAATCACAGAAAAACACACGTGGTATGCACTCATTGATAAGTGGCTATTAGCCCAAATGCTTGAATTACCCTAGATGCCTAGAACAAATGAAACTCAAGACGGATGATCAAAATGTGAATGCTTCACTCCTTCTTTAAAAGGGGAACAAGAATACCCTTGGGAGGGAATAGAGAGGCAAATATTAAAACAGACACAGAAGGAACACTCATTCAGAGCCTGCGCCACATGTGGCCCATGCATATACAGCCATCCGATTAGACAAGATGGATAAAGCAAAGAAGTGCAGGCCGACAGGAGCCGGATGTAGATCTCTCCCGAGAGACACAGCCAGAATACAGCAAACACAGAGGCGAATGCCAGCAGCAAACCACTGAATTGAGAATAGGACCCCCGTTGAAGGAATCAGAGAAAGAACTGGAAGAGCTTGAAGGGGCTCGAGACCCCATATGTACAACAATGCCAAGCAACCAGAGCTTCCAGGAACTAAGCCACTACCTAAAGACTATACATGGACTGACCCTGGACTCTGACCTCATAGGTAGCAATGAATATCCTAGTAAGAGCACCAGTGGAAGGGGAAGCCCTGGGTCCCACTAAGACTGAACCCCAGTGAACTAGACTGTTGGGGGGGGGCGGCAATGGGGGAGGGTGGGGAGGGAACAACCATAAAGGAAGGGAGGGGGAGGGGGATGTTTGCCCGGAAACCAGGAAAGGGAATAACACTCGAAATGTATATAAGAAATACTCAAGTTAATAAAAAAAAAAAATAAGGGGAAAATGTCAAGTAACATATAAAGGCAGACCTATCAGAATTACATCAGACTTCTCACCAGAGACTATGAAAGCCAGAAGATCCTGGACAGATGTCATACAGACACTAAGAGAACACAAATGCCAGCCAGGTTACTGTATCCAGCAAAACTCTCAATTAACATAGAAGGAGAAACCAAGATATTCCATAACAAAACCAAATTTACACAATATCTATCTACAAATCCAGCCCTACACAGGATAATGAAGGATAAAGCCCAAAAAGGAGGCAAGCTACACCCTAGAAAAAGCAAGATACTAACCAATTTGCAACAAAACAAAGAGAAGACAAGCACACAAAAAAATCTCACATCTAAACATGAATATAACAGGAAGCAACAATCACTATTCCTTAATATCTCTTAACATTAATGGACTCAATTCCCCAATAAAAAGACACAGATTAACAAACTGGATAGCCAACATTTTGCTGCGTACAGGAAACATACCTCAGAGAAAAAGACAGATACAACCTCAGAGTAAAAAGCTGGAAAACAAATTTCCAAGCAAATGGTCTGAAGAAGTAAGTTGGAGTAGCCATTCTAAATAAAATCGATTTTCAACCAAAACTTACCAAAAATGATAAGGAAGCATACTTCATATTCACCAAAGGAAAATTCCAAGATGAACTCTCAATCCTACATAACCTATGCTCCAACTCAAGGGCACCTACATACTTAAAAGAAACCTTACTAAAGCTCAAAGCACACACTGCATGTCACACAATAATAGTAGGAGATTTCAACACTCCAATCTCATCAATGGACAGATCATGGAAACAGAAATTAAACAGAGACATAGACAAACTAAGAGAAGTCATGAACCAAATGGACTTAACAGATATTTATGGAACATTCTATCCTAAAACAAAAGGATATACTTTCTTCTCACCACCTCATGGTACTTTCTCCAAAATTGACCATATAATCTGTCATAAAACAGGCCTCAACAGGTACAGAAAGGGAGAAATAATTCCATGCGTCCTATCAGACCACCATGGGTTAAAGCTGGTCTTCAATAACAATAAGGAAAGAATGCCCACATATACATGGAAGCTAAATAATGCTCTACTAATGACAACCTGGTCAAGGAAGAAATAAAGAAATTGAAGACTTAGAATTTAATGTAAATGAAGGGACAACATACCGAAACCTATGGGACATAATGAAAACTGTGCTAAGAGGAAAACTCATAGCTCTGAATGCCTGCAAAAAGAAACAGGAGAAAACATATATCAGCAGCTTGACAGCACCCCCAAAAAGCTCTAGAACAAAAAGAAGCAAATACACCCAGGAGGAATAATAATCAAACTCAGAGATGAAATCAACCAAGTAGAAACAAAAAGGACTATACAACAAATCAATAGAATCACAAGCTGGTTCTTTTAGTAAATCAACTAGATAGATAAACCCTTAGCCAGACTAACGAGAGGACACTGAGTGTGTCCAAATTAACAAAATCAGAAATGAAAGGGAGACATAACTACAGAATCAGAGGAAATTCAAAAAATCATCAGATCCTACTACAAAAGCCTATGTTCAACAAAACTTGAAAATCTGGAGGAAATGGACAATTTCCTAGACAAATACCAGGTACTGAAGTTAAATCAGGAACAGATAAACCATTAAAACAACTCCATAACTCCTAAAGAAATAGAAGCAGTCATTAAAAGTCTCTCAACCAAAAACAGCCCAGGTCCACATGGGTTCCGTGCAGAATTCTATCAGACCTTCATAGAAGACCTCATACCAATACTATCCAAACTATTCCACAAAATTGAAACAGATGGAGGGCTACTGAATTCCTTCTATGAAGCCACAATTAATCTTATACCTAACCCACACAAAGACCCAACAAAGAAAACTTCAGACCAATGTCCTTTATGAAAATCTATGAAAAATACTCAATAAAATTCTGGCAAACCGAATCCAAGAGCACATCAAAACAATCATCCATCACGATCAAGTAGGCTTCATTCCAGGGATGCACATATAGTTTAATATACAGAAAACCATCAACATAATCCACTATATAAACAAACTGAAAGATAAAAACCACATGATCATTTCATTAGATGCTGAGAAAGCATTAGACAAAATTCAACACCCCTTCATGATAAAAGTCCTGGAAAGAAAAGGAATTAAAGGCCCATACCTAAACATAGTAAAAGCCATATACAGCAAACCAGTAGCTAATATTAAAGTAAATGGAGAGAAACTTGAATCAATCCCAGTAAACTCAGTCTCTAGACAGGGCTGCCCACTTGTTCCACTCTTTCCCAACTTATTCAATATAGTGCTCGAAGTCCTAGCCAGAGCAATCAGACAACAAAAGGAGATCAAGAGGATACAGATTGGAAAGGAAGAAGTCAAAATATCACTATTTGCAGATGATATGATAGTATATTTAAATGATCCCAAAAGTTCCACCAGAGAACTGCTAAACCTGATAAACACCTTCAGCAAAGTGGTTGGCTATAAAATTAACTCAAATAAATCAATAGCCTTCCTCTACACAAAAGAGAAACAAGCCGAGAAAGAAACTAGGGAAACGACACCCTTCATAATAGTCCCAAATAATATAAAACACCGCGGTGTAACTTTAACCAAGCAAATGAAAGATCTATATGATAAGCACTTCAAGCATCTGAAGAAAGAAATTGAAGAAGTTCTCAGAAGATGGAAAGATCTCCCATGCTCATAGATTGGCAGGATTAATATAGTAAAAATGGCCATTTTTTACCAAAAGCAGTCTATAGATTTATTGCAATCTCCATCAAAATTCCAATCCAATTCTTCAGAGAGTTAGACAGAAAATTTTCAAATTCATCTGGAATAACAAAAAACCCAGGATAGCTAAAATTATCCTCAACAATAAAAGGACTTCTGGGGGAATCACTATCTCTGAACTCAAGCAGTATTACAGAGCAATAGTGATAAAAACTGCATGGTATTGGTACAGAGACAGACAGATAGACCAATGGAACAGAATTGAAGACCCAGAAATGAACCCACACACCTATTGTCACTTGATTTCTGACAAAGGAGCTAAAACCATCTAATGGAAAAAAGATAGCCGTTTCAGCAAATAGTGCTGTTTCAACTGGCGGTCAGCATGTAGAAGAATGCAGATTGATCCATGCTTATCACCCTGTACAATGCTTACGTCCAAGTGAATTAAGGACCTCCACATCAAACCAGATCCACTCAAACTAATAGAAGAAAAAGTGGAGAACAATCTCAAACACAGGGGCACTGGAGAAAACTTCCCGAACAAAACACCAATGGCTTATTCCCGAAGATCAAAAATCAACAAATGGGATCTCATAAAACTACAAAGCTTCTGTAAGGCAAAGGACACTGTTATTAGGGCAAAACAGCAACCAACAGTTGGGAAAAGATCTTTACCAATCCTACAACTGATAGAGGGCTCATATCCAAAATGTACAGAGAACTCATGAAGTTAGACCGCAGGGAGACAAATAACCCTATTAAAAAATGGGGTTCAGAGCTAAACAAAGAATTCACAGCTGAGGGGGTTGGGGATTTAGCTCAGCGGTAGAGCGCTTGCCTAGGGAGCGCAAGGCCCTGGGTTCGGTCCCCAGCTCCGGAAAAAAAAAAAAAAAGAATTCACAGCTGAGGAATGCCGAATGACTGAGATGCACCAAAAGAAATGTTCAACATCCTTACTCATAAGGGAAATGCAAATCAAAACAACCCTGAGATTCCACCTCACACCAGTCAGAATTGCTAAGATCAAAAACTGCAGCGAGAGCGGATGCTGGTGAGGATGTGGAGAAAGAGGATCACTCCTCCATTGTTGGTGGGATTGCAGAGTGGTACAACCATCCTAGAAATCAGTCTGGAGGTTCCTCAGAAAATTGGACATTGAACTACCTGAGGACCCCGCTATTCCTCTCTTGGGCATATATCCAAAAGATGCTCCAACATATAACAAAGACACATGCTCCACTATGTTCATAGCAGCCTTATTACTAATAGCCAGAAGCTGGAAAGAATCCAGATGCCCTTCAACAGAGGAATGGATACAGAAAATGTGGTACATCTACATAATGGAATATTACTCAGCTATCAAAAACAATGAATTTATGAAATTCATAGGCAAATGGATGGAACTGAAAATATCATCCTGAGTGAGGTAACCCAATCAGAGAAAAACACACATGGTATATACTCATTGATAACTGGATATTAGCCCAAAGCTCGAATTACCCTAAATGCACAGAACACATGAAACTCAAGTAGGATGACCAAAATGCGGATGCTTCACTCCTTCTTTAAAAGGGGAATAAGAATACCCTTGGGAGGGGATAGGGACCAAAGTTTAGAACAGAGCCTAAAGGAATGCCCATTCAAAACTCTCCCCACATGTGGCCTGTATATATACTGTCACCAAACTAGATAAGATGGATGAAGCAAAGAAGTACAGGCTGACAGGAACCAGATGTAGATGTCTCCTGAGAGACACAGCCAGAATAAGGCAAATACATAGGTGAATGCCAGCAGCAAACCACTGAACTGAGAACGGGACCCCTGTTGAAGACTTCAGAGAAAGGACTGAAAGATCTTGAAGGGGCTTGAAACCCCATATGAACAACAACGCCAACCAACTAGAGCTTCCAGGGACTAAGCCACTACCCAAAGTCTATACATGGACTGACCCTGGGCTCCAACTGCATAGGTAGCAAAGAATAGCCTAGTAATGGCACCAGTGGAAGGGGAAGTCCTTGACCCTGACAAAACTGATCCTCCAGTGAACAGGATTGTTGGGGGATGGGTGGTAATCGGGGGAGGACTGGGAGGGGAACACCTATATAGAAGGAGAGGGGGAGGGGTTAGGCGGATGTTGGCCTGGAATCGGGGAAAAGGAATAACAACTGAAATGTAAATAAGAAATACCCAATTTAATAAAGATGGAGAAAAAAAGAATATTCATAAGAACCTGTAATTGTACAGAGATGAATATTAACATCTGCCTCCTCCATGTTCTCTCAGCTGCTTCTCTCTCCTCTCTCCAGTCTTGTCATCTTCTAAAACTTTTCTCCCACCCATCCTTCCTTCTCATGCAATGACTGGCCTAGTTCTGTCTTGTGCCTGCCTTAACCTACATAATGACATCCTCCTATAAGGACCATATTGTTAAGATATTAGATATTATGGATGTATCTTCTTTGTCATATAATGAATAAAGGATCCCAGAGCAGATAGGCGTATTTTTGCTTTTGGGATCTTAGAATTTGTCCCATCCCAAAAGTAGTCATTCATAAACACACTTAAATATTAGCAATGCTAAATGAATTTAACAATAATAATGAAAGAAAATGATGTCATGAAGTTGAAGGGGAATGGATGGGTTGAAGGAAGGAGTGGGAGCATAGAAAATGTGGGGTGGAAATGATTTAATAAAGTGCTCATGTAAGAAATTCTCAAATAAAATATGAAAGAGTTTTTAGCAACTCTTCCATTTAATAGAGGTCCAACTCTCGGCAGTAGGAGCAGTATTACCCTAACCTTGAGTGCCCCAAGGCTCCATGACACCTCTAGTGTGAAAAAGCTGAAATGCCTTCTTACTATTCATTGGAATCCTGAAAGAGTTCATCTGTAAATCCATTCGGAGACATCTATTATTTTTACATGTTTAACTGTCTGGACATTTTCCTCCTTCATTTTACAGGTACAACTCTACTGATTTGTTTTAAATTTCAACCTGGGTTGATTTGCTCTTTTTAATTTCCCTAGGAAATTACATACTTCCACAGTTTATTTTATTTTTTTAAATACTATATGCCTAAGGGGAAACATAGTTCAAATCCCTCTGTTCTTGGTAAATTTACCCATTCCAAAGTATAATTTTGTGTATTTTGGCTTTATCCATACTTTGGTCAGATCGGGATGGAGACTGAAGCAGATCAAACCTAAAAAGAATATCATCATTTATGACTTCATTGAATAGGAAAAACAACCCAGAAAATTCCTTTGGGAATGTTTTACTTCAAGTATTGCATAGGCAGGCTCACGTTTCTCTCTAGTACCGAAAGAGATTTCTGTTTCTTTGAAGGACGGGTGATATACATACAGGCTTGAGCTGAGAGGACTTCTGTATGAAAAGTTGATGCATGAATAAGCACTAACATAGTTCTTACATGCTACACCCGAAGTGTTCACAGTATGAAAAGCAGCAGTGTGACCAAGTCAGGTACCCAGCAGTTAGTCCTCAACCTCACTCAACCCCAAATTAGAGCATATTCCTAGGGGTAATACGGTGTGGCTTTTGGAACCCTTCAGAAGTACTCATAGCAGAAATGAACTAAAGATTTGAAGAGAAATCTGCTCCTAACCTCTTGCTATTTTCTTTGATTGTTCCCAATCCCATGCATTTTTGCACAGATTCTTTATACCTTTGTCGCCAAATTACAGACACTTCTGAGTTTTCTCTCTGTTATTTCAGTTTGGTTTTGGTTTTGCTCCTGGCATCTTTGAAGACAAATTCAATTAAAGCACCCTGCTGTCTTACATTTAATCTAAAATCAAATTTCTCATTCAATTTTGTCATTTTTGTTCTATGATTCTCTAAAATTTTCATTTTAACCAAAAACACTGCAAGTTATTAAACTGAATAGCTGAATTATAATAACCTGTTTTTATCCCAAATATTAATTTCATAATTGATTTGGTTTATAATTAACTTTTAAAGTATATCAACACACACATGTATGTGTATATATAGTATACATATACATATATATACAATTAAATATAATATTGACATTAGGGATTGTAGATACTTTAGAATTTCATCTCTAAAATAATAAAGTACATTTCAATATTATCAGTATTTTACTTCAAAAGTCATAACAATATGTAATGTGCTGGATTTAATATTCACTAAAGTGAGCATAGTGATTCAACTATACTAATTAGTCATCAAAAAGTATGGGAGACGTAGAGTTCAGGCATGTGCATCTGTTCTCATGCCCATACATGCCAAAACCTATTGCTGGTTTTGTATAAATCATTGTGGGGCAAGCTCTTCCTTCTGTCACATGTACTCACTCTGAGTTTCCCAATTAATTTCTATATTTATTCATGTTTATAAGAATGGAAGGGTTTGATTATAAGTGGAAGTTATTTTTAAAAAATATTCCCTCAAAAGTATATTCATTTTCACCTATCATTTCCCAGTATCTCTTAGGATGTTTCTCTTTTCATTTCTTCATTCAGCTGTATGTGTAAACAAGAATTTAATGTTTGCCAAAATCTGTGCTCATTCAATGGAAATATAATATTGAGCCTCTCCCTGCATGTAACATAAAAATACAGCAAGAAAGTTATTTTAAAAGTGAACAGTTTGACAAACGCTAAAGTATGAAAGACACCACGACCATAGACATCAGATAAAAAGGGCTAAGGCACACAATCTAGAGAACGAACGACAATAAAAATGAGAGACAGTTTATGAATAAGTCATCATCTTTGCATATTAACTGTTTATTTCAGTTTTCATTCTAACAGAGTCTCTAGCCTGCCTAAGTAGACTGTGCTTTAATTACAAGGTTTGAACTATTCGTAAATTGGCAAAAAACTCTTTTCTGTTTGTCTCATTGTTTTTATACATTAGAAAACTCATTTCCTCCATAAAGTTTGCTTAATATATAGAGGTAAAACACTGAATTAGTCAAAACCAAACTGAAAAATCATTATTGCAATGAAAACAATCCTGGTTTTTCCATACCAAGCTTGAAGGTTCATGGCTGTGCATAGCAGATTCCATAAACCCTTTACATATTGAAGAAAATCTACCTACTTTTTAACAATATGAAAATTATAGACTACCTTACAAATAACACTTCTTGCTCTCTATTTCTGGACCTTCACTTGATGGAAAAATTTCTAGTGTTAATGCATTAAACTGAACTTCACAATTCTAAGGTCCTGTGGTTAAATCATTCTTGTAGACTTAAATAATGAATGTAATTCTGTCCTCATTTATTTTGGCTTAACAACCAGATAGAAACCCCCAAAATGTCGTTGATCAGGGAAAAAATAGTAATAATCTCTGTAGACAATTGCTTTTCAATTCGGCATCAGCTGAAACAATTCCAACCAGCTTACGTCTCACACATCTACTTCACAGACGGCCACTAAGATGTTAGACATTACACTGTACACGTAGTATATATTTCTTGACACTAAGATGAAGATGTTGGTAAACACTCTAACGTTGAAAGGAGAAATAATATACAATGTTTACCAAACATGTCCACTGTATGTGAAATCCATCTTAAAGGCTGTAATGGAGCTCTATGGTAAAAACATATTTTTTCTAGAAAATTTTCACCTTTTACATTAACATCAGCCTAAAACTTTACTTGGCCCAGACATCTGAACCAAGGACCATGCAAATTGACCATATTTTTGCCCCATCTAACTTTCCTATATTATGGAAAAGCATATTGTAGTTTTAAAAGTTAGTGTATCTAACAATCAATTGGTTTAATGGAAAACAAAGTCAGAGATACATACATAGTAAGATTTTTGTCATTGTTTTTTTTTTAAAAGGATCACCCTCTTTCTCTATCACCCTTGTCATGTTGGGGATTGTCTATAAGCTAGTTTAATTCTTACAGTCAATAAAAATTATTCTAGTGTGTAATTTCAATTTTCTCAAATGAAGGTTCACAATGAACTGTGTCTACTTGGATATGGAAGCAGTTATTATAGTATCGTTCATCCACATCTCCATTCTCTCTAAGATCTAGTTCCAGAATGGCAGGGAATTACCTTAACTTTGGCTATTTCTATTTTAATTCTAACATCCTCATCCCTGGCACATGTGGCACATGTGAATGTTGAATGTCCAGGATTTGTGGTTTTCTCCTTTGAATTATTTTGAAAACCTAAGTTTCACATCAAGAGGGATTCAATTTCCTTTACCTTACCCACTTTTGAATTACCTACTCATTTCCCTTTGATCACTAGGCAATATACATTGTGGGCTATAACAGTGGAATCTCAAGTTTGTTGACTTTGGTTGTACTCTTCCAAGGTTGCAGTCCTTGAAACTCACATGGCAGACCAGCTAATGATGAGATGTCCACTGATCCACTCCATGACTATTTCTCATCTATATGACCTATCTTTAATTGTTCTCCTTGCTGCTAACATATAATAGGGCATGCCTATCAACTATGGTCTAAAGGATGAATAGATGGCTATAACTACAGGAATCCTCATTGCCTATAATATTGCTCCAGAGAGGTTTTTCATATTTCACATGAGTAAAATTCAAGAAAATACAAACACCTATTGACCTGATAATTAAAGCAAAAGAATTGTGAATTCTCCCAAACCCCAAAGACAATTGATTGTGTCTGCAATTTCATACATTAGTCACCAAATTCTGGCAATACATAAAATTACACATGATGGCATCCCAACAACCATAGCCTATGGGTAAATGAATGGAGATTCTATAGAAATAACACAAGAAGTTCACAACTGTTCTTGATTGCTGTTGTTGTTGTTGTTGTTGTTGTTCTTCCTCTTCTTCTTCTTCTTCTTCTTCTTCTTCTTCTTCTTCTTCTTCTTCTTCTTCTTCTTCTTCTCCTTTCTTCCTCTTTTTCATCTCCTTCTTTGACTAATAATGTGATACTAAATACCTTGGTAAAATAAAATTTATTTGACAACAAGGTAAATGAGTCTAATAAACATGATTGTTAATAAAAATTAATATAGATAGAAAGAATGTGAACATCAGTAAAATTATTTTATGGTATTCAAAATCAGTTAGGGAAAATAGTAAGCAGTCTCAAAATTAACCCAAGGATTTATTTCAGGTTATTAATTGCTTTTCAATTTAACCAAGATTTCCAAATGCCTAAATATATTTCTTTACTGTATTATACCAAACTACTTTTAATTTATGTTTTATATAAGACATATTTTATATGATGGTATGTTACAGACTGTGTTGTATCACCCATTAAACTAATACAAGGATATGAAGGTGAGTACAATCACAAAAGCAGATCTCTCTATTTTGATAAAATAAAAAGTCTTATAAAATAAAGCAATGATGACATGATGGTATGATGATTCCCCTTTCTCCTCTTTCTTCATCTTGGTGGCTTCAATATTGAAAGAGCTAGACTCTTTAAATCTAAATGTATTAATGTTTCAAATCAAGGACACGATAGGGATGGATATTAAATTTTAGTGGTCTGCTATCACAAGTGCCACACTTTACCTTCAGGAGAACACAAAGAGACTGAATAGAAAAAGTTACTTGCTCTGTACCCAAGTCCCATGGGGAAGAGAGCTGGACTCTCAGAAGTGAAGACTTTTTGAGAGCTAAGGAGAGATCACCACTTCTACTCACATTCCTAGCCCAAGAGGAACCTCCTAGTGCCCTCTGGATACAGGAACATAGGAGCAGTCAGCAGTATAAACCTTCTAGTTTGTGCCTGCCCCTACAACTGAACCAGTCCCACAGCTCTCTGTACCCATATCCCAAGGGAAGATACCTGGACTCTCAGAAGTGCTGAAAGCCAATCACCAGGAGTGATGATAAACCTGAGAGCAGAGGTAAGACCAATCCTTCTGTACCAAACAACACTCCTGGAGGCTCCAGGACACAGCAACCCAGGAGCATATCTCTGTTCCTGGATCTGACAGAAAGAAAACAAGTCTACAGGAGTACTAACACACAGACCTAGAGAAGGGTCAAGCCACTGTCAGAGACAGCAAGACAAGCTAATACCAGAGACAACTTGATGGCAAGAGGCAAGCACAGGAACCTAAGCAACAGAAACCAAGACTACTTGGTATCATCAGAGCCCAGTTCTCCCACCAAAGCAAATACTAGATATCCAAACACACTGGAAAAAGCAAGATTTAGATGTAAAATCACATTTTATGATGATGATGGAAGATTTTAAGAAGGATATAGAAACTCCCTTAAAGAAACACAGGACAACACAGGTAAACAAGTAGAAGCCCTTAAAGAAGAAACACAACAATCCCTTAAATAATTGCAGGAAAACACAACCAAACAGATGAAGGAATTGAATAAAACCATTCAGAATCTGAAACTGGAAAGAGAAACAGTAAAGCACAAAGAGAGACAACCCTGGAGATAGAAAACCTAGGAAAGAGATCATGAGTCATAAACAGAAGCATCACCAACAAAATACAAGAGATAGAAGACAGAATATCAGGGGCAGAAGATACTACAGAAAACATTTGACACAATCATCAAAGACAATGTAAAACGCAAAAAGCTCCTAAACCAAAGCATCCAGGAAATCCAGGACACAATGAGAAGATGAAACCTAAGGATAATATGCACAGAAGAGAGCGAAGACTTAAAGGGCCAGTAAAAATCTTCAACAAAATTATAGAAGAAAACTTCTCTAATCTAAAGAAAGAGATGCCCATAAACGTACAAGAAGCCTACAGAAATCCAAATAGATTAGACCAGAAAAGAAAATCCTCCCATCCCATAATAGTCAAAACACCAAACACACACACACAAAACACCAAACACACACACACACACACACACACAAAGAATATTAAAAGAAGTAAGAGGAAAAGGTCAAATAACATATAAGGGCAGACTTATCAGAATTACACCAAACTTCTCAACAGAGATTATGAAAGTAAGATCCTGGGCTGATGTCATACAGCCCTTAAGAGAACACAAATGCTAACCAGGCTACTATTTCAAGCAAATCTCTCAATTAACATAAATAGAAAAACCAAGGTATTCCAAGACAAAACCAAATTTACAAAATATTTTTCTACAATTCCAGCCCTACAAAGGATAAGAGATGGAAAACTCCAACAAAAGGAAGAAAACTACGCCCTAGAAAAAGCAAAACAATCCCCTTGCAATGAAATACGAAGAGAGACACACAAACTTAATTCCACTTCTAACAACAAAAATAACAGGAAACAACAATCACTATGCGTTAATATCTCTTAACATCAATGGATTCAATTCCCCAATAAAAAGACATAGACTAACAGACTGGATGAGTAAAGAGGTCCCAGCATTTTGCTGCATACAGGAAACCGATCTCAGAGACAATGAGAGACACTACCTCAGAGTACAAGATTGGAAAACAACTTTCCAAGCAAATGGTCCCAAGAAAAAAAGCTGGAATAGCTATTCTAATATTGAATAAAATCAACTTTCAACCAAAAGTTATCAAAAAAGGTAAGGAAGAACACTTCATATTCAACAGAGGAAAAATCCACCAAGATGAATTTGAATCCTGAATTTCTATGCTTCAAATGCAAGAGCATCTACTTTCATAAAAGAAACCTTACTAAAACTCAAAGCACACATTGCACCCCACACAGTAGTAGGGGGAGATTTCACCACCCCACTCTCATCATGGAAACAGAAAGTCAATGGAGACATAGAGAAACTAACAGAAGTTATGAACAAAATGGATTTTACAGATATTTACGTAACATTTCATCCTAAAACAAAAGAATATATCGTCTTTTCAACACCTCGTGGAACCTTCTCAAAAGTAGACCATATAATCAGTCACAAAACAAGCCTCAACAGATACAAGAAGATAGAAATAATTCCATGCATCCTATCAGATCACCAAGAACTAAAGCTGGTCTTCAGTAACAACAATCACAATGGAGAGCCCACATATACATGGAAGCTAAACAACACTCTACTCAGTGATAGCTTGGTCAAGGAAGAAATAAAGAAATCAAAGACTTTTTAGAATTTAATGAAAATCATTAGTGAGCATACATTAGCAGTTTGACAGCACACCTAAAGCCTCTAGAACAAAGAGAAGCAAATACACCCAAGAGGAGTAGACAACAGGAAATAATCAAACTCATGGCTAAAATCAACCAAGTAGAAACAAATATAACTATACAAAGAATCAACAAAGCTGGTTCTTTGAGAAAATCAATAAAAGAGATAAACTGCTAGCCAGACTAACGAGAAGGCACAGAGCCAGTATCCAAATTAAGAAAATCAAAACTGAAAAGAGAGACATAACAGCAGATCCTGAAGAAATTTTAAAAAATCATCAAATCCTACTACAAAAGCCTGTATTCAACAAAAACGAAAAATCTGGATGAAATGGACAATTTTCTAGACAGATACCACATACAACAGTTTAATCAGGTTCAGATAAATCATCTAAGCTCTTAAAGAAATAGAGCAGTTATTAATAGTCTCCCAACCAACAAGAGTGCAGGACCAGATGGGTTTAATGGACAACTCTATCAGACCTTCATAGAAGACCACATATGAATACTGTCCAAACTATTCCACAAAATAAAAACAGAAGGAGCACTACCAGATTCCTCCTTTGATGCCACAATCAGGCTTATACCTAAACCACACAAAGACCCAAAAAAGAAAGAGAACTTCAGACCAATTTCCCTTATGAATATTGATGCAAAAACACTCAATACAATTCTCAACAAAGGGTTGGGGATTTAGCTCAGTGGTAGAGTGCTTGCCTAGCAAGCGCAAGGCCATGGGTTCGGTCCCTAGCTCCAAAAAAAAAAAAAAAAGAAAGAAAGAAAAGAAAAAAATTCCCCCTTATGAACAACAATGCCAAGCAACCAGAGCTTCCAGGGACTAAGCCATTACCTAAAGACTATACATGGACTGACCCTGGACTCTGACCTCATAGGTAGCAATGAATAGCCTAGTAAGATCACCAGTGGAAGGGAAACCCTTGGTCCTGCTACGACTGAACCCTCAGTGAACATGATTGTTGGGGGGAGGGTGGCAATGGGGGGAGGATGGGGAGGGGAACACCCATAAAGAAGGGGAGGGGGAGGGATTAGGGGGATGTTTGTCCGGAAACCGGGAAAGGGAATAACACTCGAAATGTATATAAGAAATATTCAAGTTAATAAAAAAAAAGAGAAAAAAAGAAAGAAAAATGTAAGTAAGAACTGAGAGTGAGAGGACCATCAAGGGAGGAATTTCAAAAAAAATCTCAAAAAATAAAAATAAAAAGAACACATCAAAATGATCATCCATCATGATCAAGTAGGCTTCATCCCAGGGATGCAGGGATGGCTCAATATATGGAAAGCCATCAACACAATCTACTATGTAAACAAACTCAAAGAAAAAAAACACATCATCATTTCATTAGATGCTGAGAAAGCATTTGATAAAAGTCAACACCCCTTCATGATTAAAGTCCTGGAAAGATCAGGAATTCAAGACCCACAACTAAACACAGTAAAAGCAATATATAGTAAACCAGTAGCCAACATTAAACTAAATGGAGAGAAACTTGAAGCAATCCCACTAAAATCAGGGACTAGACAAGGC
Organism: Rattus rattus; assembly: GCF_011064425.1. Lineage (NCBI taxonomy): Eukaryota > Metazoa > Chordata > Mammalia > Rodentia > Muridae > Rattus > Rattus rattus. Next base: position 77,958,866 of record NC_046157.1, on the reverse strand, counting down.
TGCCCACTCTCTCCCTACTTATTCAATATAGTACAAAGTCCTGGCCAGAGCAATCAGAATACAAAAGGAGGTCAAAGGGATACAAATAGGAAAGAAAGTAGTCAAAACATTACTATTTGCACAGGATATGATAGTATACTTAAGTGACCCCAAAAGTTCCACCAGAGAATTACTAAGCCTGATAAATAACTTTAGCAAAGTGACTGGGTATAAAATTAACTCAAACAACTCAGTAGACTTCCTCTACTCAAAGGATAAACAGGCTGAGAAAGAAATTAGGGAAATGACACCCTTCAGAATAGTCACAAATAACATAAAATACCTCGGCATGACTCTAAGTAAGCAAGTGAAAAATCTGTACGGTAAGAACTTCAAGTCTCTGAAGAAATAACTTGAAGAAGATCTCAGAAGATAGAAAGACCTTCCATTCTCATGGATTGGCAGGATTAATATAGTAAAAATGGCCTTTTTTCCCCAAAAGCTATCTACAAATTCAATGCAATCCCCATCAAAATTCAAACTTATTTCTTCATAGAGATAGAAAGAGCAATTTGCAAATTCATTTGGGATAACAAAAAACCCAGGATAGTGGAAAACGATACTCAACAATAAAAGAACTTCTTGGGGAATCACCATCCCTGACCTCAAGCAGTATTACAGAGCAATAGTTTTAAAAACCTTACAGTATTGGTACAGAGACAGGCAGGTAGATCATTAGAAAAGAATAGGAGACCCAGAAATGAACCCACAAACCTATGGTCTCTTGATCTTTGACAAAGGAGCTAAAACAATCCAGTGGAAAAAAAGATAGCATTTTCAACAAATGGTGCTGGTTCAACTGGAGGTCAGCATGTAGAAGAATGCAGAACGATCCATTCTTTTCACCCTGTACAAAGCTTAAGTCCAAGTGGATCAAGGACCTCTACATCAAACCAGATATACTCAAACTAATAGAAGAAAAAGTGGGGAAGCATCTCGAACACATGGGCACTGGAGAAAATTTCCTCAACAAAACACCAATGGCTTATGCTCTAAGATGAAGAATCAACAAATGGGACCTCATAAAATGGCAAAGTTTTTCTAAGGCAAAGGACACTGTCATTAAGACAAAACGGCAACCAACAGATTTGGAAAATATCTTTAACAATCCTACATCTGATAGAGAAAGGACTCAAGACATTAGACTCCAAAGAGCCAAATAAACCTAATAAAAATTGAGGTACAGAGCTACATAAAGAATTCTCAGCTGAGGAATATCAAATGTCTGTGAAGTACCTAAAGAAACATTCAACATCCTAAGACATCAGGGAAATGTAAATAAACCAATCCTGAAATTCCACCTCACACCAGTCAGAATGGCTAAGATCAAAGCTCAGGTGATAACAGATGCTGGAAAGGATGTGGAGAAAGAGGAACACTCTTCCATTTTTGGTGAGATTGCAAACTGTTATAACCACTCTGGAAATCAGTCTGGAGATTCCTCAGAAAATTTGACATTGTACTACCTGAGGACCCAGCTATACCACTCCTGGGCATATACCCAAATGATGCTCCAACATACAACAAAGACACATGCTCCACTATGTCCACATAGCATCCTTATTTATAATAGCCAGAAGCTGGAAAGAACACAGATGCCTTCAACAGAAGAATGAATACAGTAAATACACAATGGAATACTACTCAATTATCAAACACACATGGCATGCACTCACTGATATATAGATATTAGTCTAAAAGCTCAAATTACCCAAGATACATTCCACAAATCACATGAAACTCAAGAAGGATGACTAATTTGTGGATGCTTCAGTCCTTCTTAAAAGGGGGAACAAAAATATTCATAGGAGGAGATATGGAGACAAATTATGGAGCAGAGACTGAAGGAATGGCCATGTCAGAACCTGCCCCATTTGGGGATCCAGCCTGTATATATACAGCCACCACACCTAGACAATATTGATAAAGCCAAGAAGTACATGCTAGCAGGAGCCTGATATAGTTGTCTCCTGAGAGGCTCAGCCAGAGCATGACAAATACAGAGGGGAATGCTAGCAGCAAACCATTGACTGAGAATGGGATCCTAATTGGAGGAATTAGAGAAAAGACTGAAGGAGCTGAAAGTGTTTGCAACCCCATAAAAACAACAATACCACCCAAGCAGATCTCCCAAGTACTAAGCCACTATTCAAAGACTACACATTGACAGACCCATGGCTCCAGCTGCATATGGAGCAAAGGATGTCCTTATTGGCCACCAATGGGAGGAGAAGCCCTTGGTTTTGCCAAAGGCTGGACTTCTGCAGTGTAGGGGAATATCAGGGTTGGGAGGCAGGAATGGGATTGGTTTTGGAGGGGAAACACACTTATAGAAAAGGCAGAGGAGGATGGCATATGAGGCTTATGGCTGGGAAACCGGGAAGGGAATAACATTTGAATGTAAATAAAAATACCCAATAAAAATGTTATCTCATAAAAATAATAAGCAAAGAAAGTGATAATATAGATTAAATTTATATAACAGGCTTTGTTATAGCTTTCTTGAACCTAGTTCATGTAATATGTGCATAAATGTCATCTCCATAGAAAAATATGTAACTATAAATATATTCAAACTACATGAGAACTCTTAAATATATAAAACAAATGTTGACATTCTAAAAAGGGAATCTAATATGTATGCAATAATACAAAAAAGACTTCAGTACTCCAGACTAACCCATAGAATACCCAAAGAAAATCAATAGACCAATTTGAATAAAACTATAGAATAAGTTAACATTATAGACATACACAAACCTTTACAATGAACAGCAGTAGAAATCTACATTCTTTAAATGCACACAGAATGTTCTCTAGTATAAGTAAATTTGAAGTAACAAAAGAATTCTTCACAAACGTATGATAAAAAGAATTTCATATATCTTTTTCGTGTACAATGATTCAAAGGTCAACAGTATTTATAAGAAGGGGGGGCAAAAACTACAAAGAATCTAAGTAGCATAATCTTGAACCCCTGTCCTAGAAGAAATTAAAAGGATGCTCAGGAATGGGCAGATGACTAAGTGGAGAAAAATGCTTGCTCTGTAAACAGGAAGACCTGAGTTTATAAGTTTATAAATTTATAAGTCCAATAGGTAGACTTATTTCCAGAACTGAGATTCTGCTAAATAGTTACCTCTAACAAAAGAGTCCAGGAAGTTTATAACATTGAAAACATATTTTTTTAAAAAGGACCTAGGCTGCAAAACAAGACATTTTTAAAACAGTACCAATACACTGAAATAAGAAACTTCAACAGACTCCAATTTGATAGCAAGAAACAATGATCATGGTGAGATTTAACAAACAAGGTAACAGGGAGGAAATGATAGTTCATGTGGCAAGCTGAGAGTACAGGAGGGTTCAAAGGCAATAAAATCTGATGACTCTGGAGATGTAGTCGGGAGTCAGATGAGAAGTCAAGGGTAACCCCTTTAGTTCTGTATCATCCATAGATGTGGCAGCTTTGTGTTATTAGGAGACTCGATAAATTATGCATTCAGATATTTGACAAACTAGAGAGGAGTGGCCAGAACTGCGAGTAGGTGATGCATGTGAAAGTCTGAGTCATGTTTTTATCTTTAATTTGATGGAACACTGAAGGATGGTGTTTTGGATGTGGCAAGAAGAAACCGGAATGATGTTATTCTTACTTCATACCATTGAGCTTTGTGGGGAAGAGGAAGTCACTTGAAAATACTATGCTTGTTAAAATTCCACCAGGAAAAACAGTTTTACACTGGACAGGGCATCAGAAGACACTGGCAAGTATGTCTGTACATTATAGAGGCTTGTTAGTTGTGAAGTTGTAATTGTGGTACGCACCGGGAAAAGATTTCTGCAATGGGGAAATAACCTGAAGGAAGGACCTTACTCAGGTACGGGAAAAAAAAAGTTACCTAACTGCTTTAGAAACTCTATTCAGCAAAGCTCATAAAAATGCTGATAGAAATGAGATGGGAAATTTGCATTTAGTCTGGAAAGTTTTCAAAGAAGAGGACCACTAAGCTTAGAATCTGTGAGACAACGCTCAAACCAGCAGAATTCAGATTCACCTAGAGTGGTTCAGATCCTTGTTATTGGGTTCAGACATGTTCAATGGCATGAAGATCCATGCTTCTGCACATAGTCCTTACCAGTGCAATGCTTTAAGTATATCACAAATGGGATCTTGTTTGACCCTCTAAGTAGCTTGAGGATGTTACATCACTGTCATTACAATTTATCATGGGAATTCTGCAAAACTTGTTAACTAAAGAGATCATACTATCTTTCTGGTATCTCACAGGTAGAAAATAGTGGAGCTAGGATTGAGATCTGCCATTCTGACAACAGCTTCTGCTTTATGATAGAAAATGATTAAATCTGTTTTAACCTGATGTGAAGATGTATAAAGTATATAAAAGAGGACAGATTTAAAGGAATATATAGCTGGTTACAACCAAATATCTTTGTTTGTTTGTAGACAAGGTTTCTCTGCATAACAGTGCTGGTAGTCATGGAACTCACTCTGTAAAGCCAGCTGGCCTCGAATTCACAGAAATCTGTAGCTCTCTGCCTCTCAGAGATGACTTGGTATGTGCTGGGATTAAAGGCACATACCATGCATCACCATGGCCCAGCTAAATGAACTCTTTATTTTTTACAAAATTCAAATTTTGTTCTAGATGACAATACAAAGACTAAAACACTTTATTCTGTAGCAACCCTTACAGAGTGTTTTGCATGGCAGTGACTATGTCTTCTCCGAAAGTGGAGGAGAAGACAAAAGGAATATACAAGCATACTCCATTGGAATGATTGTGGCATTCCACCATCACTTATCTTTTCCTGGCCCTTTCTGTCAACACAATAAGTGGAGCTTCATGACCAACACTGGACCCAGAGGTAAATTTGAGGGACGATACTAAGGAAGCACTCTGGATCTGGTGAAACCTTGACACTGCCAGGTTTTTCTGACTTCCTAATTTCAAGTTACTTTATGTGAGAACAAAACTCCTTTCCTGATTTAGCCACTATTCTCATAGTTTGATTTTTTGTTTTGTTTTCTGTTAAATTTTACTCAGTCAATATGTAAATTCAAGATACTTGTAAAAAGCTAATTTTCTAGCAAGGTACTTTATTAGCAAGGAGATAACCTACTCAAATGTGTTTATTGCTGTAAGAAATAGATGGTATTGGTGACTTGAGAAATGAAAACTAAAATACTCATGACTCATGGTTTTAAAGGTTCTTTGATTTAGAAGATTAGAGATAGAAGCAAATAGTACAAAATAGAAAACAAAACCAATCTGAATGTTATATGCATTATGGGTTTGCTTGAAAAAGAATACAAAGACAAGGAAAGTGAGTGAGGGAAGTGTCAGACACTGTTGGGATATGACAGTTTGCTTTGGTCTTAAGATATGTAAAGCCAGATGTGGTGATAGAAACACAAGGGTTTGAGGTGGGGTGTCCTGAGCTTCCCGAGCTACATAGGAAGACCCCCTCCCATCTCAAAACAGAGCAATTTAGTTTGACACACAACTACAGTTGTGTATATCATACTGGATGAGCACAAAGTATATGGGTTTATAATTTTATATGAGAGGGAGCTGGAGTAAGGGGAAGAGATAAAAATGGAAGTAAGAAGGCACTTTCAGATGGTGTGAATTTCTATTTATGTGTGATGCAGTAAGTGAAATTTCTAAATGAATCAAAGTCAATCTAAGACTCTGAATTGAAATAAATATGCACAACAACTAAAGGCATATGTGTTACACCTCAGTGCTTAGACTGTAAGATAAGCTTGCACCTGCATAGCCTTAATTTGTACTCTTGCTGGTAATTACATCAGAATATTTTATTAACAAAATATATTTAGACTTTTGATCAGACTAACTTTAAGATTTCACTTCACTCCCAACTTATAAGTATTCTGGGAGGATATTATTTCTGAGAATATTTGAAATTGAAACTGAGAAACTCACAGTGCATTTCAGAAGTAAATGTTTCAGGAAGATTCTGTAGCAGACTGTTTATGCACCAGCAGGCACTTTAATAGACATTTCACCAGTCTGCTAAAGCTCCAGCCAAGCCAAATAATATAAGGAATGAATTGATCTCTTGTCTGTTTCTTCAAAAAAATATAGCTACCCTTTCAAAGGATCTACAATTTTTCACCCAAGTGCTTCTCAGAAAATATTGAGACACAGGCCAGGCAAGCAGGTAGCCTAACTGCAATCTTAACATCTCCAACCTTCCCTCCCAATTCAACCACCAGTCTAAGACCCATCTCTGTAGCAGATGGTCTACCTACTTTCCTCTCTGCTCCTATCTCCAGCATATCTCACAGATCTTTCCCCTCCACTCATCCTATTATCAAAGCCTCCATCTCCAGCAGGTGTTCCCTGAGAACAGGCTGGCCAAACTTCCAGTAAACAAGTAGGCCCTAAAGTAAGTAGTCAAGCTTCAGATCCTCACTGTGTTTCATTGCTTCCAATTTAATGCCTCAGTATCAGCCCCAACTCTGTGGTAGACTACCTGTGGTTGCCTCTCCTCACCCTCTACTCTCATTCCCAGAAGACTAAGAAGATCCTGCTATAATACCCTTTTGTTTTACTTCACTGTGGACAATTTTGGGCAACTCTTCATTTCAAGCCCATCCTCATTCCTAACTATTAGCTTCCATTAACTAGACACATGATCTAGACCCACAGTGGCCACACCTGGGAGAATCCCAGAAAAATTCCCTGCCAAACAACACACAGCAACAATCCTCCTAAGAATCAGAGAGAAGAAGGGAAATGTGGACAGAAAACACACACCTCTTTGAAGGTTTATCTCTCCCTCCCACGGGATTTGGGTGCAGAGAACTGTTGATCTGGTCCCTTCAGGTCCCGGTGGTGTCTGGAGTGCAGGGGATCTGCAGCTCCAGTGCCCCTATCTTCCGGTTCCCAGAGGCTGTATACAGTTTCCTCTTGGGCCAGGGATGTGGGCAGGGGTGGGCAGTATTGGTGGTCTCTTCTGCTCTGCAGTCTCAGGAGTGCCCACCTGTGTGGTCAGTGAGCTCTCTCTCCCAAAGACAATACCAGATTTCAGCATTTAAAATTACAATCATCCCAAACCCAGATCCCTAAATGTTATTATAAAAACATCATCAAAAATAGACAGGGAAATATGTCTTTACCAGAGCCCAGAAGTCCCACTACAGTAGGCTCTGCTAAATGCAAAATAAGCACAATGTAGGGACTGGAAAATAGCCTTTATGAATGTAAAAGATATCCTTAAAGAGAAATAAATCTTTGAAAGAAATTTATGAAAACACAAATAAGCAGAGAAGGTGAATAAATAAAACTATTCAAGTAATGAATTCAAGTAGAAATAGAATCAATAAAAAAACTGAGAGAAATCTGGAAATGAAATATTTAAGAATTTAAACAAGAATCTCAGAGACATTACTCACCAACAGAGTGTAAGAGATGGGAGAGAGAATCCTGAACAGAGAAGACAACTTAGAAGAACATGAAACATCAATCAAAGAAAATAGATCAAAGAAAATTTGTAAAATGTAAATAACTCCAGACAAAAATATCTAGGAAATATGAGACACTATATAAAAGCCACCTTATAAATAATAATAGAGGAAGGGAAAGAAACCCAAGTCAAAGGAACAGAAATATTTCAACAAAACCATAGAAGAAACTGTTCCTAATTGTGGAAGATGCTTATTCGAGTATAAGAAGTATGCACAACATGAAATAAACCAGACTAGAAAATATACTCTCAACAAATAATAATGAAAATATTAAATATACAGAACAAAGAAAGAATATAAAAAGTTACAAAAGAAAAAGGTTAAGCAAATTATAAAGAGAATTATTAAAATAACACCTGACTTCTAAATGGAGATTCTAAAAGCAAGAAAGGCCTAGATAGATTTCTTTATAGTCCAAGAGACCACAGATTCACCCAAGACTACTATGACCAGCAAAACTTTCATTCACAGTAGATAAAATAAAAATGACATTCCAAAATAAACCAAATTTAAGCAGTATCTCTTTAAATATCCAGTAAAACAGAAGGCAATAGATGAAAAAATTAAGTCTAACGAGGTCAGTCACAACCAAGAAAACACAAAGAAGAAAAAAATTTCAGAACAGCAAATCAAAGGGGGAAAGGGCACACCACAACCCCCCCATGCAAAAATCAACAAACACTACCAGAAGAGACTACACTCTGCACACATTTCTGACTCCAGAGGAAAACACCTAACGACATCTGAGACCCCTGTACACGGGGGCTCCAGGAAAAGGGAGTGCAGGCCCTCCTGGTTGCCGCCCACACGGAGACCTCAAAAGCAACCGCCACGAGCAACCTGAGCCACAGGACCACAGGTAAGACCACCTTATCTGCTCCCAGTGACCTGTCTGTTGGACACAGGAAAAAGGCCCACAGGAACAGCTGAAGAACTGTAGACAGTAAAAACTACACGCGAAAGCAGAACACTCTGTTCCCATAACTGGCTGAAAGAAAACAGGAAAACAGGTCTATAGCACTCCTAACACACAGGCCTGTAGGATAGTCTAGCCACTGGCAGAAATAGCAGAACAAAGTAACACCAGAGATGATCTGATGGCGAGAGGCAAGCACATGAACCCAAGCAAAAGAAACCAAGACTACATGGCATCATCAGAACCCAATTCTCACACCAAAGCAAACACTGAATATCCAAACACACCAGAAAAGCAAGATCTAGATTTATAATCATATTTGATCATGATGAAGAAAGACATGAAGAACTCCCGTAGAGAAACGCAGGAAAACAAATAAACAAGTAGAATCCTATAGAGAGAAATAACAAAAATCCCAGAAAGAATTCCAGGAAAACACAATCAAACAGTTGAAGGAATTAAAAATGGAAATAGAAGCAATTAAGAAAGAACACAGGGAAACAACCCTGGATATAGAAAACCAAAGGAAGAGACAAGGAGCCGTAGATATAAGCATCACAAACAGAATACAAGAGATAGAAGAGAGAATCTCAGGAGCAGAAGATTCCATAGAAATCATCGACACAACTGTCAAAGATAATGTAAAATGGAAAAAGCTACTGGTCCAAAACATACAAGAAATTCAGGACTCAATGAGAATATCAAACCTAAGGATAATAGGTATAGAACAGAGTGAAGACTCCCAGCTGAAAGGACCAGTAAATATCTTCAACAAAATCATAGAAGGAAACTTCCCTAACCTACAGAAAGAGATGCCCATAAACATACAAGAAGCCTACAGAACTCGAAATAGATTGGACCAGAAGAGAAACTCCTCCCGTCACATAATAGTCAAAACACCAAATGCACAAAATAAAGAAAGAATATTAAAAGCAGTAAGGGAATAAGGTCAAGTAACATATAAAGGCAGACCTATCAGAATCACACCAGACTTCTCGCCAGAGACTATGAAAGCAAGAAGATCCTGGACAGATGTCATACAGACCCTAAGAGAACACAAATGCCAGCCCAGGTTACTCTATCCTGCAAAACTCTCAATTAACATAGATGGAGAAACCAAGATATTCCATGAAAAAACCAAATTTATATGATATCTTTCTGCAAATCCAGCCCTACATAGGATAATAAATTGTAAAGTCCAACACAAGGAGGCAAGCTACATCCTAGAAAAAGCAAGAAAATAAATGTTTTGCAACAAAACAAAGAAAAGCAAACAAACATAATCTCACATCCAAAAACATGTATAACAGGAAACAACAATCACTATTCCTTAATATCTCTCAGCATCAATGGACTCAATTCCCCAATAAAAAGACACAGATTAACAAACTGGATATGTAAGGAGGACTCAACATTTTTCCGCCTACAGGAAACACATCTCAGAGACAAAGACAGACACTACCTCAGAGTAAAAGGCTGGAAAATAACTTTCCAAGCAAATGGTCTGAAGAAGCTTGTTGGAGTAGCCATTCTAATATTGAATAAAATTGATTTTCAACTAAAAGTCATCAAAAAGATAAGGAAGGACACTTCATATTCATCAAAGGAAAAATCCACCAAGGCGAACTCTCAATTCTACATATCTATGCTCCAAATACAAGGGCACCTACATACATAAAAGAAACCTTACTAAAGCTCAAAACACACATTGCACCTCACACAATAATAGTAGGAGATTTTAACACCCCACTCTCATCAATGGACAGATCATGGAAATAGAAATTAAACAGAGATGTAGACAAAGAGAAGTCATGAACCAAATGGACTTAACAGATATTTATAGAACATTCTACCCTAAGGCAAAAGGATATCCATTCTTCTCAGCACCTCATGGTACTTTCTCCAAAATTGACCATATAATTGGTCATAAAACAGGTCTCAACAGATACAGAAGGATAGAAATAATCCCATGCGTCCTATCAGACCACCACAGGCTAAAGCTGGTTTTCAAGAACAATAAGGGAAGAACGCCCACATATTCATGGAACTTGAACAATGCTCTACTCAATGATAACCTTGTCAAGGAATAAATAAAGAAAGAAATCAAAGACTTCTTAGAATTTAATGAAAATGAAGGTACAACATACCCAAACTTATGGGACACAATGAAAGCTGTGCTAAGAGGAAAACTCATGGCTCTGAGTGCCTGCAGAAAGAAACAGGAGAGAGCATATGTCACCAGCTTGACAGCACACCTAAAAGCTCTAGAACAAAAAGAAGCAAATACACCCAGGAGGAGTAGAAGGCAGGAAATAATCAAACGCTGAGCTGAAATCAACCAAGTACAAACAAAAAGGGCCATAGAAAGAAACAACAGAAACAAAAGTTGGTTCTTTGAGAAAACCAACAAGATAGATAAACCCTTAGCCAAACTAACGAGAAGACACAGAGAGTGTGTCCAAATTAACAAAATCAGAAATGAAAAGGGAGACATTACTACAGATCACAGGAAATTCAAAAATCATCAGATCCTACTACAAAAGCGTATATTCAACAAAACTTGAAAATCTGCAGGAAATTGACAATTTCCTAGACAGATACCAGGTACCGAAGTTAAGTCAGGAATAAATAAACCATTTAAACGACCCCATAACTCCTAAAGAAATAGAAGAAGTCATTACAGGTCTCCCAACCAAAAAGAGCCCAGGTTAATGGGTTCAGTGCAGAGTTCTATCAGACCTTCATAGAAGAACTCATACCAATACTATCCAAACTATTCCACAAAATTGAAACAGATGGAGCACTACCGAATTCCTCTATGAAGCCACAATTACTCTTATACCTAAACCACACAAAGACCCAACAAACAAAGAGAACTTCAGACCAATTTCCCTTATGAATATCGACACAATATAATTCTGGCAAACTGAATCCAAGAGCATATCAATACGATCATCCACCATGATCAAGTAGGATTCATCCCCAGTATGCAGGGATGGCTTAAAATACAGAAAACCATCAACATATTCCATTATATAAACAAACTGAAAGAACAAAACCACATGATCATTTCATTAGATCCTGAGAAATCATTTGACAAAATTCAACACCCCTTCATGATAAAAGTCCTGGAAAGAAAAGGAATTCAAGACTCATACATAAACATAGTAAAAGCCATATACAGCAAACCAGTCGATAACATTAAACTAAATGGAGAGAAACTTGAAGCAACCCCACTAAAATCATGACTAGATAAGGCTGCTCACTCTCTCCCTACTTATTCAATATAGTCTTGAAGTTCTAGCCAGAGCAATCAGACAACAAAAGGAGGTCAAGGGGATACAGATCGGAAAAGAAGAAGACAAAATATCACTATTTGCACATGATATGATAGTATATTTAAGCAATCCCAAAAGTTCCACGAGAAAACTACTAAACCTGAGAAAGAACTTCAGCAAAGTGTCTGGGTATAAAATTAACTCAAATAAATAAGTAGCCTTCCTGCACAGAAAAGAGAAACAAGCCGAGAAAGAAATTAGGGAAATGACACCCTTCATAATAGTCCCAAATAATATAAAATATCTTGGTGCGACTTTAACCAAGCAAGTAAAAGATCTGTACAATAAGAACTTGAAGCCTCTGAAGGAAGAAATTGAAGACCACCTCAGAAGATGGAAAGATGTCCTATGCTCATGGATTGGAAGGATTAATATTGTAAAAATGGCCATTTTATCAAAACTGATCTACAGATTCAATGCCATCCCCATCAAAATAACAATCCAATTCTTCAAAGAGTTAGACAGAACAATTTGCAAATTCATCTGGAATAACAAAAAACCGAGGATAGCTAAAACTATCCTCAACAATATAAGGACATCAGGGGGAATCACTATCCCTGAACTCAAGGACTATTATGGAACAATAGTGATAAAAAGTGCATGTTATTGGTACAGAGACAGACAGATAGACCAGTGGAATAGAATTGAAGACCCAGAAATGAACCCACACACCTATGGTCACTTGATTTTTGACAAAGGAGCCAAAACCATCCAATGGAAAAAAGATAGCATTTTCAGCAAATGGTGCTGGTTCAACTGGAAATCAACATGTAGAAGAATGCAGATCGATCCATGTTTATCACCTTGTACAAAGCTTAAATCGAAGTGGATCAAGGACCTCCACATCAAACCAGATACACTCAAACTAATAGAAGAAAAAGTGGGGAAGAATCTTGAACACCTGGGCACTGGAGAAAATTTCCTGAACAAAACACCAATGGCTTATGCTCTAAGATCAAGAATTGACAAATGGGATCTCATAAAACTGCAAAGCTTCTGTAAGGCAAAGGACACTGTGGTTAGGACTAAACGGCAACCAACAGATTGGGAAAAGATCTTTACCAATCCTACAATATATACAGGGCTTATATCCAAAATATACAAAGAACTCAGGAAGTCAGACCGCAGGGGGACAAATAATCCTATTAAAAATGGGGTTCAGATATAAACAAAGAATTCACAGCTGAGGAATTGTAAATGGCTGAAAAACACCTAAAGAAATGTTCAACATCTTATCACTTATGACTAATAAGTGATTACAAATCAAAACAACCCTGAGATTTCACCTCTCACCAGTGAGAATGACTAAGATCAAAAACTCAGGTGACAGCAAATGCTGGCAAGGATGGGGAGAAAGAGGAACACTCCTCCATTGTTGGTGGGATTGCAGACTGGTACAGCCATTCTGGAAATCAGTCTGGAGGTTCCTCAGAAATTGGACATTGAAGTACCTGAGGACCCAGCTATACCTCTCTTGGGCATAGAGGGAAAAGATGCCCTACATATAACAAAGACACATGCTCCACTATGTTCATAACAGCCTTATTTATAATAGCCAGAAGCTGGAAAGAACACAGATGCCCTTCAACAGAGGAAAGGATACAGAAAATGTGGTACTTCTACACAATGGAATATTACTCAACTATCAAAAACAATGACTTTATGAAATTCATAGGCAAATGGAGGGAACTGGAAAATATCATCCTGAGTGAGGTAACCCAATCACAGAAAAACACACATGGTATGTACTCATTGATAACTGGCTATTAGCCCAAATGCTTGAATTGCACTAGATGCACAGAACACATGAAACTCAAGACAGATGACCAAAATGCTAATGCTTCACTCCTTCTTTAAAAGGGTAACAAGACTACCCTTGAGAGGGAATAGGGAGGCAAAGTTTAGAATAGAGGCAGAAGGAACACCCATTCAGAGCCTGCCCCACATGTGGCCCATACATGTACAGACACCCAATTAGATAAGATGGATGAAGCAAAGAAGTGCAGGCTGACAGGAACCAGATGTAGATCTCTCCTGAGAGACAAAGCCAGAATACAGCAAATAAGTAGGCGAATGCCAGCAGCAATCCACTAACTGAGAACGGGAACCCGTTGAAGGAATCAGAGAAAGGACTGGAAGAGCTTGAAGGGGCTTGAGACCCAATATGAACAACAATGCCAACCAACCAGAGCTTCCAGGGACTAAGCCACTTCCCAAAGACTCTACATGGACTAACCCTGGGCTCCAACCTCATAGGTAGCAATGAGTAGCCTAGTAAGAGCACCAGTGGAAGGGGAAGCCCTTGGTCCTGCCAAGACTGAATTCCCAGTGAACCTGATTGTTTGGGGAAGGGTGGTAATGGAAAGAGGATGGGGAGGGGAAGCCCATATAGAAGGGGAGGGGGAGGAGTTAAGGGAATGTTGGCCCAGAAACCAGGAAGGGTAATAACAATCAAAATGCAAATAAGAAATACTCAAGTTAATAAATATTAAAAAAAACATTTTTTTTTTGTGAGGATACAACAATTATTTAATGGTAAAGAGTACCAGATGATCTCATATTGTCTCCATGCACACTTGTACAAGTATGGTATAATTAGAAACACACACACGCACACACACACACACACACACACACACACACACACACACACACACACATGAATAAAGAAGATTCTTTAAAAATACCACCCATTGATGTGGGAATAACATTTGAGACGTAAATGAATTAAATGAATAAAATAACCAATTAAGAAACCCACCCTTTCATTAGTTTGGATATTTTTTAGGGAATGCTTTGTTCATCTTTCTAGGATAGAATTGGTCATCTGAATTTCTTACCTTATAATAGCTGTTAATGGAGTTCTAAAGTGTGTTTATTAATTATTAGTTATACAAATGATGTTATGGGACTAAAGAGATGGCTCAGCATTTAAGAACACTGGCTGTTCTTCTGGAATATCTGGGTTCAGTTCCTCATACCCATATGGTGGTTTTCATCCGTCTGTCACTTCATTTCTAGCCTCTGTTGGCACTAGGCACTAAGAACTAGGCAAGTACATAGTTGAGAAACACACATGTAGGCAAAATATTCAAACTCATGTAATAAAAATAAGTAAATATTTTAAAAATGTATTTCACTCCAAACTCCCTTGCAAAAACTTGTTACTTGAACCATTAAATGGAAATATTGGGAACATTCATATCATAAATAATTTTAAAATAAAATTTTATCAGCGCTGTATAGACATAAGGAGTATATATTTTTTTTTTTATTAACTTGAGTGTTTCTTATATACATTTCGAGCGTTATTCCCTTTCCCGGTTTCCGGGCAAACATCCCCTCCCCCTCCCCTTCTTTATCGGTGTTCCCCTCCCCATCCTCCCCCCCTTGCTGCCCTCCCCCCAACAATCTAGTGCACTGGGGGTTCAGTCTTAGCAGGACCCAGGGCTTCCCCTTCCACTGGTGCTCTTACTAGGATATTCATTGCTACCTATGAGGTCAGAGTCCAGGGTCAGTCCATGTATAGTCTTTAAGAAAAGTGTCATTAGGAAAACAAACTACTCTTAAGGATAGACCACATGACGCTGGCAAGAAGAAACAAACCCAACAGCGTCATTGGATGTTACTTGTTTTAAGCCACACAAAGGCTTTTCACTTTTATTTCAACATTTTTACATTTTGTTTGATTCTTTCTACCCTGCTGGTGTATTGTGTATACATTATGGATTCTCATTTTCCATTTTCATAGACAATAGGTCTTTGCACACATATCTGGTTTTTGTCCATTTCCTGGGCTCTTTTCTTCCATTTGCTTGTCCTATTCCTATGTCCTTCATCTACATTATATTATTTTATTTTTTATTTCACCTAGATGCATGCTTGTTTTAAAGACAGAGTTGAGGGGAGATAAGAAGGAACTAAGAGGAATAGAGAAAGAGGAAACCATAATTAGTAAATATGTGAAAAATACAGATTAGGCGCTGGCTTAGCACCCAGTCCTCCAACATGCCCGGGATCAGAGGAGAGGAGGCCACAACTGCCTCAATACTGTGAGAAACTGGGACCCCTGGGATCCAGTGATACAAGGGACCCACACACAACCAGGGTCATGTATCCCTTCCGGTCTGAACCAGTGCCCTGAGCAGACCTTGTGCCCTGGCTCTGCAACAAGTACCACAACACCAAGAAGAGCCAGACTCCCAGGTGCTCTAACACATCCAGGATCAGAGGTCCACTCAAATGTCCAGGATTGCAGCATCACAGAGGAAGCTCGACTCCCAGGATATCAGACACACCAAGGATCTCAAGATCTCAGAATAATAGGATCACACAGACAGATGGATGATGATGAGTTCTGACACAACAAAGATCACAGGAGAGACAGGCTGTAGTCAGAGATAGCAAGGGCAGATAACACTAGAGATAACCAGATGGTGAAAGGCACGTACAAGAAAAAAAAAAAGCAACAGAAACCAAGACTCCTTGGCATCATCAGAACCCAGTTGATCTGCTACAGCAAGTCTTGAATAACCCATCATACCAGAAAAGCAAAATTTGGATTTAAAAACATATTTCATAATGACGATAGAGACCTTTAGAAGGGACATAAATAACTTCCCTTCAAGAAATACTTGACAACATAGGTAAACAGGTAGAAGCTCTTAAAAAGAAGAAACACAAAAATCCCTTAAAGAATTACAGGAAAACACAACCAAACAGGTGAAGGAATTGAACAAAACCATCCAGGATCAAAAAATGGAAATAGAAATAATAAAGCAATCATAAGGAGAGACAACCCTGGAGATAGAAAACCTAGAAAAGAGATCAGGAAACATAGTCATAAGCATCATCAACAGAACACAAGAGATAAAAGAAAGAGTCTCAGGTTCAGAAAATACCATAGAAAAATTGAAACAAAAGTTAAAGAAAATGCAAAATGGAAAAAATCCTAACCCAAAACATCTAGGAAATTCAAGACACAATGAACTTTTAATTCTCAATATCTATGCTCCAAATGCAAGGGTACCCATATTCATAAAAGAAACTTTACTAAAACTCAGAACATATTGCACCTCACACAATAATTGTGGCAGACTTCAACAAACCAATCTCATCAATGGACAGATCATGGAAACAGAAACTAAACAGAGACACCAAGAAACTAACAGAAATTATAATCAAATGTACTTAACAGATATCTATAGAACATTTCATCCTAAAAAAAAAAAAAAGATTATCTATGCTCATGGTACCTTTTCCAAAATTGACCACATAATCAGTCATAAAACAGGCCTCAACAGATACAAGAATACTGAAATAATACCATGCATCCTATCAGATTACCATGGACTAAGGCCGGTCTTCAATAACAACATAAATTACACATATACATGGAAGTTGAACAACTGTCTACTCAATGGTAACTTGGTCAAGAAAGAGATAAAGAAATTAAAGACATTTTAAATTTGATGACAATGAAGGAACAACATACCCAAATTATGGGACACAATGAAAGCAGTGCTAGTATGAAAACTCATAGCTCTGAGTGCCTCTAAAAAGAAACTGGAGAGAGCATACATTAGCAGTTTGACAGTACACCTAAAAGCTCTAGAACAAAATGTAGCAAATACACCCAAAAGGAGTAGAAGGCAGGAAATAATCAAACACGGGGCTGAAATCAACCAAGTAGAAACAAAAAGAACTATACAAAGATTCAACAAAACCAGGATCTGGTTCTTTGAGAAATTCAACGAGATAGACAAGCCCTTAGCTAGACTAACCAGAGGGCACAGAGACAGTATTCAAATGAACAAAATCAGAAATGAAAAGGGAGACATAACAACGGAATCTGAGGAAATTCAAAAAATCATCAGATCCTACTACAAAAGCCTATATTCAACAACATTGGAGAATCTGGAGGAAATGGACAATTTTCTAGACAGATACAAGGTACCAAAGTTAAATCCAGATCAGACCAACCATCTAAACAGTCCCATAACACCTAAAGAAATAGAAGCGTCAGGAAAAGTCTCCAAACCCAAAAAGCCCAGGACCAAATGGGTTTGGTGTAGAATTTTATCAGACCTTCATAGGAGACCTAATACCAATACCCTTCAAACTCTAGGACTATGAGACAGCAAAAGGACATCAAAGGATACAAATTGAAAAGGAAGAAGTCAAAATATCACTATTTGCATATGATATGATAGTATATTTAAGGAGACCCCCAAAATTCCACCAGAGAACTCTTAAATCTGATACACATCTTCAGCAAAGTGGCTTGATTTTAAATTAACTCAAACAAATCAGTAGCCTTCCTCTACTAAAAGAATTAACGGGCTGAGAAAGAAATTAGGGAAACGACACCCTTCACACTTGTCACAAATAACATAAAATATCTTGGCGTGACTCTAACCAAACAAGTGAAAGATCTGTATGACAAGAACTTCAAGTCTCTGAAAAAAAGAATTCAAAGATCTCAGAAGATGCAAAGACCTTCCATGCTCATGGATTAACAGGATTAACATAGTAAAAATGACCATCTTATCAAAAGCAATCTACAAATTCAATGCAATCGCCATCGAAATTCCATCTCAATTCTTCATAAATTTAGAAAGAGCAATTTGCAAATTCATTTGGGATAACAAAAACAAAAACAAAACAAAACAAACAAAAAAAAAAAACCCAGGATAGAGAAAACTATAATAGAACTTCTGAGGGAATCACCATCTCTGACCTCAAGTTCTATTAGGCAGCAATATTGATAAAAAAAAAAAAATGTTTCTGGTTCAACTGGCAGTCCAGCTGTAGAAAAATGCAAATTAATTCATTCTTATAGCCTTGTACAAAGCTCAAGTCCAAGTGGATTAAGGACCTCCACATAAAACCAGATACACTGAAACTAATAGAAATGAAATTGGGGAAGCAACTCGAACACATGGGCACTGGAGAAAATTTCCTGAACAAAACACCAATGGCTTATGCTCTAAGATCAAGAATGAACAAATGGGACCTCAGAAAATGCAAAGCTTCTTGTAAGACAAAGGACAATAAGACAAAAGCAACAACCAACAGAGAAGGCTAATGTAGTAGACGGCTGCCAAAGGGCGATCACTTCTCTCTGACATGGAAGAGCAAATGAGATTCTTTTTCCTAGCTTAGGCAAGTGATACGATCGACCATTCTAGATGTAATATGTTCCTATTTATTTAAAAGGTGAGTGCATGGGGAGCATCTCATAAAAGCAGAGGGGAGGGGGCATGGAATAGGGAATGGGTAGAGGGGAAACCGGGAAAGAGGATAACATTTGAAATGTACATATTTAAAATAACTAATAAAAATAAATATTTACAAAAGTATTTGTACTTTCATTCAAAGCTATATGGAAATCACAACTAGAATGTGTTGGAAGAAACCATGTTAGAATTAAGCGTTTCTACAATAAGATTTCATAAAATTCTAATAGTAGCCATCAACATCCAAGTCTGTATAAAATAACGTAAATTGTATTTGAAAAATTTCTGTAGAACAGAATGCTATCTCTGGTCAAATCAGAATGATTTTCTGTCTGAGGCCTGATATCTCAAAATATATATTAAAATTTATAATTTTTCAGGATGTTTACTTTGTGTGTTCTCGCCATGAGAAGAGCTTCACACACACACACACACACACACACACACACACACACACACACCTATCTATAGAGTCTAGTGGTAAACGTTGGATGTCAGTCCTTGAGTGGTACCCAACATGGTTTTGTGACAATTTGTCTAACTGATCTAAAGCTCGCCAATTTGGATAGATTAGCTGGACAGCAGACCCAATCTGTCTATGCATCTCAGCAGCACTAAAATTAAAAGTGTATACCACCACACCTGGCCTTTTACATGAGTTCTAGGTCTAACACTCATGTCTTAATTGTTGCATTAAATGTGTTATCTTCTCAGGCCTTAACAAGCATTTTTTTATGACTGTACACTAGCCAGTTACCAAGCTCTCTGTTCCCACGTCCACTTCTCCAGTGCTGAGATTACAGGTGGTGCTACCACATCCAACTTTTTCAGTGGGTACTGGGGATCTGAACTCCATTCTTCAGGCTTGTGTAAAAAGAACTTTATTGATTAATTCATTCCTGTACCCAATAATAATTTTTATTTCAAAAAATCAGACATGAAGATGGAAAGCAAAAAGGAAGAATGGTGATTGATGAAATGTCTGCTGCTTACACATCCCGTGAAACATCAAATGGGGTCCTAATCACATTGTCAACTTCTATATACTTAAATATATTCATAAATACCAACTAAGGGTTGGCTATGTTTCTCTCTGGCCTTAGAGTGTGGAATAGTTTCAAATTATTCAGCCTTCCTGTCTCCATGTTGATATTCTTGGTCAATACTGTCTACTAGAAATTTGAGCCATATGTATGATTAATAATTTTCTAATATATGCAAAAAGAACAAAAATAACATTAACAGGATATTTGACTCACATTTAAAGTATAATCTGTAACATATAATGAATATAAATATATATAAATATAAATGAAAATTTTCTGTACCATCAGATTTAAAATTGCATGTGTAAACTCATAAGACATCTGTTTAGATTCTAAATTTTCATCACATTAATCCGTATTTATAATTGGCACATATGCATTTAATAAATAACTTTATCAATGTGTTTAGGATTTTCAAACATTACAATGATGTCTAAAGACTAATTTAAATATCAGAAATCATTTTGGATTTGCTCCTTCATGCAAGTTAATAAAATGAGTTTATTCTTTATAGAATATGTTGATTTTGAAAAAAAAATTCTTATTACTGCCAAAACTATTCCATGACCCAAATGTATCCAGTGATTCTGTAAGATGAAGGACTAGTATTCTTTAAATAGTTTTCTTGTAGATTTTGAGGCCAATTTACATAATGTTGTCCATTATAGTAAAAAAAAATGGCATATGAGTCAGGTTGGGAAATGCATAATCATTATTATTGATTTAATTTACAACACACTTTCATTCCAACATAAATCTAGCCTGTCTCCCTGGATCATAAATAAGTTTTTCCATGCTACAGATTTCACATGTTGATACTCATTGTTATATAGCTGAAAAAAATGCAAATCACACACTGTCATTTTTAGTTTAGAATGTTGAACATTTGGCATAGATTTCTTTCATTTCAATAACACAATAATTTAAGATAACAGTTTAAATAAAAGGAAGAATCATTTCTATAGCATCTGCACACATCTCAGCAGGTGAGTATTAGGAAAGAATCAGAGACACTAAGTTCATTATCTTGACTTTTAACAGGTTTTATAAATTGACAAGGGTTCATAGTACTAGCACACATAAACTGAGTGATCTTTAACAGCTGTGTGCATGACATTTAATATAATTATCTAAAATTCGAGCACAGATATTTTAACATTTATCATGCATTGCTGTTTTAAGTAACAAATCTGATATTTCTGCCTAACTGCTCAGAGCGCTCACCATACATCTAAATAAAAGCTATAGTTTCTATATATTCTTGCTGCAATTCAGCTTTAACAAATAAAAAAAGATCATCATAAGTTCATGATAAAAGTTTTCGTCCATTTGGATGAGATCTGAGGAAATATTAAACTCTAAATACTTAGTAGACTTTCTCAGGGACTTTGTAACTCAAGTTTCAAATAAGCTAATTTATTATAACAATAGAAAGATTTTGTATTCAGTTATTGCTTGATTGTTTAACAAAAAAATTGCTTTTAGACAAGTGGGATGGTTTTATGTATGAAGGAACCTGTCACCAAGTATGATGTCCTAAATTCAATTCCTGGGAATCACGTGATAGAAAAGTCAACCAACTCCTACAAGTTGTCCATTGACCTTAGAACATGAGCATTAATTAAGTATGTATTAAGTATTTACCCAAATAGGTGCACACACAGAGAGAGAGAGAGAGAGAGAGACAGAGACAGAGACAGAGACAGAGACAGAGACAGACAGACAGACAGACTAAGGATGGGAAATAATTTTTAAGTAAAACATTTATTAGGAATATGTGATTTATCATCCTTCCCCATCATTTTAACAGTTCCCGTAACTAAAATAACTTTCCACTTCCCTACATCAAGCTAGTTTTCCTTATAATTTGGGTCCAAATTATCTTATACCTTAGCAAAACTATACTCATTTAAAAAAAATGTTTGAATGTTTTGCCACGTTAAGTGATGATTTCAGCAGATAAATCTGTGAAAGCTATTTGATTACATGTTTACTGAAGGTGTTTTCCTCGCTGTCTATTTAATTTTAGGTTGCTGTTTTGTAGCACAATGCAGTTGCTGTCATATTTTTGCTCTTCTCTTTAATATTTCTACATTCAGAATTTCTGCATTCACACACTAGTTGGGGGGAGGGCGATAATGGGGGGAGGATGGGGACCGGAAACCCATATGGAAGGGGAGCGGGAGGGGTTGAGGGATGTTGGCCCGGAAACTTAGAAGGGGAATAACAATCGAAATGTAATAAGAAATATTCAAGTTAATAAAGATTAAAAAAAAAGAAATTGCAGTAGCCAAAGACAAGGAAGAGTGTGCTTGACACAGAATACATGGTGAGTCGCTAAGGACACACAGTGAGACATCTTTCATGAAGGAAAAGTGTAGAGAATCAAAGACTCGTAAAATTGAATATAGGACTATGGGCATCATGGCATTTCCATACTAAATTACATCATAAAACTCCAACTATCACTGAATCACAAAGCAAACCTAAGGAACTAGGAAGAACCCAAATGGACTAAGATAATATTCCAGTTCCAAATTGTTTGTTGTGGTTGTTGTTGGTGGCTTCAGGAAAGACTCTAAAGTAGAGACTTTGAATGATTTCTCAGAGATTTCAGGATTTGGGACAGAAGTGACTTATTTAAAGTGAACAATTTATGTTAGATAAATAAATGAAGAAATGAGTCTTGAATATTTTATGAATTTAAATTAAGTGAAAAGTGATGGTAGTTTGTGTATGTCATCAGAAGTGGACGTGAGAGCAATATATACATCATATTAGCCAACCCATGAGGCTGTTGTTAAGTATTTGAAACACTCCAACAAAAAAGGATGGAAATTACATCCTATGTGTTTTAGTAAAGAACAGACTGATCTATATTTATATATTACGTGTACTGTGCAAACAACATGAAACACTATTGGTGTATCTTATTAATTACCTTCCAGGTATACAGATAAAGTTAAAAGAAGCAATGTCACTTGTCAATTGACCCACAGTTTGGAAACATGAAAGTCAGATCCAAAATCTTGTATGGGCAATTCACTGATTGACACTACTTGGGGAGAAAAGGACACTGTATAGCAGCAGTTTTTGGCAAGGACCACAATCGTAACAGTTTGATATTAAATGAGGTCAAAGATAAAGTCATGAATTTGCTCTTAAAAAAAGACGAAACCAGTAGAACATGTTTGGGTTTTATTCCAGTGCTCTAGTTGACAAAAACTTCCCAGAGATTGTGGTAGAACAGAAGAATGAGGGAGTTAGTGGAGGAGCGTAGGAAAAGGAGGATATAAAAATAGCACTAGTTGAAAATCAAACTGAATTTTTATTTTGGAGACACTAAGCTATTCTATGTGTCAGAGAAACAAAGGTTCATCGAGACCCTGAAAAGAGGGATGAAGACAGGGACCTGGGCCACCAGCCGGTGGCAGGGACTGGCATGCAGGCAGTGCACCCGCTGGTTTCTTAGGATACTCCTGACATCCCGCTTCCTCCATTCGTTCCTTCAGTTATCCTTCCTACTCATTTATATTTCACTGAAGTTTCCCAAATAATTGAAAAGCCAACGAAATGGATTTTATAACCATTTCTAAATTAAAAGGCAGCTAAAACATTTCCCTTTTAACGTTTATGATTCCATCTTCTCATATTTCTATTAAAGCCTTTGAGGAAACCTAGTGCTCTAAAGCAGACCAGCTGTGGCTAGAGCATATGGAAAATAAAGGAGGAAAAGCCTACCTGGAACTGACTTTAGAAATAGCTTTTCTACAATCTCAGAAACATCTGCTATCAAAGCAGCTCTCTCAAAACATGCTAGAAAATGTTTAAGGTCACAGTGGACACACCTGGCACAGACTCTGAAGAACCCTGCACTCAGATTTACCTAAGGATTTTAAACTATAGGTCTTCAAGGCCAAAGATAAAGGAAAGAAAACCTGAGCTTCCCAGGAAGCTTCTGTGATCTGCCTCCTATCCTTGCTCTTACACATGCTATTTATTCTAGAAGAACTACATGCCAGGTTTTCAACTTCTGCTTTTTAAGCTATCACCTTACATTTTTTAAAAGTATTACAAAATATCACCAGTTTGTGCCCAGAAAGTGGTATGGCATATTTGACATTCAATGGTGATCTGTGCATTAGACATTCATAAATTCCAGTTTTATCATTATCATAGTCATCATCACTACTACTACTACTACTACTACTACTGTTATTATACTACTTTATTATTATTATTATTATTATTATTATTATTATTATTATTATTATTAACCAGAGATACTTCTCCAAGGGTGTGTTATAAGTAAAAATTACTTCTCTTAGAAAAAGTCCATGGTTCATTTAAAGGAAACTCCATTTAACAAAGTGGGTACCAGTTGCCTGTTTTATTTTCTTGATACTGTGGGGTTGAAGAATTAGGGAAAGAATTCTTCCTAAGATAAACAAATTCCAGGCAAACCCTTTAAATACTTTATCCAAGGAACTTCAGGCAACACAAAGCAAATCAGTATCTGAAGGGTCAGGCTCCAGGAAAATATGTCCTAACTCTTAGATGCAATGGATACGTCAAATAAATAATATCAGTGCACGTTCATGCTGCAGTGTGTGCCCTGCTCAGTTTGCTAACTACACACATGCAGAAAGGTTCTGTTGAAAAAAATGGGTGGGAGAAAAGCAGAGAACTGGGGAACTAGTCTCCTAAAAGAGAAAAAGGGAAAGAACTGGGCAGGGCACAAGGAATGTACTCAAAGTAAAATATCTAATTTCTCCACAGAGGAAGGAAGAGTAGTGCTGGCAGGGCTTGGGAGGACAGTGGTTTGTGTGCGTTTCAATATAATGTCAAATCAAATAAAAACTTGATAAATATGCCGTTTCATTATTAACTGGTCTTGTAAATAGTCCATAAAACATAGAAAAGAAGCAAAAATACATTGGTACAACAACTCAGAAATGTTATCTTGCTCATGTGGACATTTGAAAGTAATAAAAAGCAACAAAAATTTTAAGAGTTCAGTTAAAACTCGAATGGGAGACAGAAGCAAACAAAATATAGCAAATTGATGCAGGAGTAAACCTCAGATGATTTTCAAGATTTTTCAGAGACTGAGGAGACAGGAGAGATGAAAAACAAAACAGTGGCACCAACACACAAAAAACTAGGGGTCATAAACAGGGAGCAGACCACAAGGAATGGAGTCGTCAGCAAAGTTAACCAACACAGTGATTTTAAAAAATGGTGTACCTAGAAATCTGATTATTTTAAATTTTTAAAAATAATTTAACAAGAGGAACAGCAAGATGGTGGCAGAGTTCCTCCAATGTTTTCTCCAATCTGGACAGCTATCTATGTTCAGGATGACTTGCTTTTTTGCGCAAGTGGATTAGAGGAACTCAAGGTAGCAACTAAAGATGAAGCAGCAAAGAAACACTGCTTTCTGGCTTGTTTTGCCTAGTTGGCCCATATATATATATATAATGTGTGGGTGTATGTATCATGTATGTATGTGTGTATATGTGTATGTGTCTATGCGTGTCTATGTGTGTATATATATGTGTGTGTATATATGTATGTATGTATGTATGTATGTATGTATGTATGTATGTATGTATATGGTCTACTTGCCTAGGGATGG